>NC_051274.1:27842369-27902369 GCF_015220745.1 Sebastes umbrosus
TAAAGTAAAACATGTTTGAACATGTGGGTATATATTAGGGATGCACATTATGGATTTTTTTTTCAGCCGATACCAATAACCGATGATTACCTGCCTGATATCGATATGATAACCGATATTTTCACATTTTTGTATTTTAACCCTCTGTGTCCCGATCCCGACTGACTTTACTGTCTTTCAGAGGGTGTAGCAGGTCCAGTTTTAGAGCTAGAGAGAAGGTACAGATATCATATAAAACTAGACACCGTAAGGGTTCCATGGGTAACAACCATGCCATGCCATAGCTTTTCCGGAAGGAGTAAATAATGCTCCAAAGTTATGTTACATTTTGGCGAGGAAAAACTGGCATGGCTCCTTGACTTCTGACCTCAAGATATGTGGATGGATGAAAATGGGTTCTATGGGTACCCACGAGTCTCCTCTTTACAGACATGCCCACTTTGTTTAGGGAAAAACTGCATCAAGCATCCCTAATATATACTGCTAAACTGGACAATAAGGGCAAAATGTGATACTTGCAAAACACAAGATTTCAAACTTGGTATCAATTTGACTCGTTCCAGGGCAATTAAAAGGAATTAATTTTAACTTTACCTAATGTTGCTTTTTCTGTTTATATTCTTATGTTGATAAACAGTTTCATGTATTATGCTGTAATGTTTATTCTTTTCAGTTAGTCAGTTTAGAGATTAAACAATGAAATTAAGTAATTTAATCACTTTCACTGAGGCACAATACACAGTGTAATTGGAATTTTGTTAAATTTTGCCTTGAGCAGATTTAAGCTTCGCAATATTACAAATGAGGCTGAAGAAACACAAATAAAAGTCCTAAAGAGACACATTTTCACTTTAAGGCAGCCTGGATAGGGCTGTACAATGATGTGAGCAGTTGGAGATGGTCACTGGCAGATAGACGTTTCTACAAAGACGGGGAGACTGAGTTCAGGAAATGGTCGGCCCGTGAGCCAAACAATGCTTATCCTGGAGAAAGCTGCACAGAGATGGTGCATGGATACTGGAATGATGAACCATGTGACCGCCGCAGTGCAGCAGTCTGTGTTGATGCAAGAGGTGAGGATTTTAACTACTGATCCATTGTTATACAGTAGTTTCTCTCTGTCACTCATCCACGTGTGCTCTCTTTTTTTCTGCTTCTCTTTGACATTTTGGTATACTGTTTTATTTTGCCCTAACTAATCAATAGCGAGTGAGGTATCTGTCCGCTGCTATAATTTTAAGTCGCCATTTCTTTGCTAGTTTTTATAGTTGAAGCTATATAGGTAGTAGCTGTATGAGGATGATGTTCCTGGTCTTACTCCCGCCTACAAAGCTCTGATTGGTCATTTGTTTTCTGATTGTTAGAAACAGCCGTGAAGGGCGACAACACCAGACCTATTTCAATCGCTGAACAAATCTGAGATGTCTGAGACCAGGCTGTGGTGATTTCACCGTTATGCTGAGATTTGCTATGAGAAACATAGCACAAACAAGTCAGAAATCAGAAATGCTTGTTAACAGCGACACCTGTCAGCGTCGGGCTCGCACTTGTGCTCGCTCTACATAGACATGAACGGGCATCGCTCAAAACAGTGAGGCGACACACGTCAGCTAAAACCACAATATCACTCTATATTTCACCTGCTTGGCAGTAATGTTAGCTGACCAGACGAAGGTCTCTCCATGAATCACTGCTGATCCTAGTGTTGGCTTTTCCTGCTTCAGCCTCCCGACCGCAGTCGGAGGGAGACACCGGCACCCGGTCGGAGACGATAACGTTTCTCGCTGTGGAGCTCCGTCACTTCACAAAGACACGGAAAACCTCTGTTGGTCTGGAGGAGCTGCAGCATTTATTTCTGCACAAACGTCCATGTACGTGAGGTGGAGCGAGCTGAGTGAAGGCAAGTAGGCAGGCAGAGGAGCAGAGGAGCAGAGTACAGCAGAGACTCCGGCCCTGGAGACCAACGCTACGGTCTCCTCCACGTCCTCTGACCGCGGCAAACACTGCAAGACGGGCTTCACTAGATATAATTTTGCGGTTTTGGTGCTTCCGTGTATTTTGTGTTGGAGTCTTGTCTGAACAGCGTAGCCACACGCAAGCGTGCATAAGCGAGCGTGCATAAGCGAGCGTGCATATGCGAGCGCGCATGGGACACCGACCCGGGTGATTTATACGTGTAAGAAGTTACAAACAGTCCCTTTAAGGCTGCAACAAAACACTCTTGTTAATATTTTTATGATTACAATCTTTGATTAGTTACTATTTGTACAAATCATAGACTGTATATAAGAAGTGGAGGTAGTCACCGTGACGTCACCCATTGGTTTATGGACTGCCGTTTTGAAGCCTTGGGTTCGGCATTTTGGCCGCTGCCATCTTGTTTTTTTGCAACCAGAAGTGACACGAGAGGGTGGAGCTAAGTACAACCGAACGCTGAATAAGACATTTTCAGGCAACCAAAAGGTTATAATTAACTTCCATGAACTGAAAACACACTGTGAAAGGGTTAAACTCCCAGACCCAGATCTATACACTCAGACTTCTTTTTGCAACCAGAGGAGTCGCCCCCTGCTGGCTATTAGAAATAATGCAAGTTTAAAGAACTTTAGCATTGGTTTTCACACAAATGCATTAGTTTATTGAAGTGGTTCTTTGTATCTCAATGGATTTATCATACGAATACTGCCAGTGACGTGGAGTGGATGGAAAACTACTATGTATGTATGGTACTTCTACACAATATTTGACTAGAGTATATTTTCAGGGCCAATTGGAACATTTGTCCTCATTCCCAACACCATGACATGGACTGAGGCCCAGACCTACTGCAGAGAGCATCACACAGACCTGGCCAGTGTGAGAAATGAGGCAGACAACCTGAAGATTCAAAACCTGACATCCGCAACACACAGAGTCTGGATCGGCCTTTTCAGAGACTCCTGGAAGTGGTCAGACGGGAGTGACTCCTCATTTACAAACTGGAAACAAGGGGAACCATATAATGCAATGATGACAAAAGAGGAATGTGTGGTAGCAGACCTTGGCAAGTCCAGCAAATGGGAGGACTGGAACTGTGATGATAAAGCAGCCTTTATCTGCTACAGTCGTGGTGAGTGCTAATACAATGATTCCATTATTAGATGTAGATTTAGATTTACTTTCTTTGCAGATACAGTAGAAAAAAAATACCCCAAACCAACAAATGAAGAGAAAAATAACACAGAAAAAATATTTCTATATGTTGATAATGTTCATGAGTGTTTGGAAAGTTAACATGCAATAGCAATCCACTGAAGAGTGCCTCATTGATGCCAGAATGCTATGAGATAGTCTATAACCAACAATAAAATAGTGACAATAAAGGTCCATCGTAAGCTAAGCTAAGGGTATAAAGGTCATAAAGCAGCTGCAATAAAAGCTGGAAAATGTAACTAGCACATATTTCTCTTTCATTATTTTAAAGTGTTAAAATGTGAAAGAATGCAAAGTATTATCCCAACAGAAATGTTGTTACTGATAACGCCTGTTTTTGTTGTTGTTTTTCAAAGTCGTAAAAAAGCAAGTGATCAGAGTGAGGTTGGTGAAAAAGGACTCTTCTCTGGATCTGGATGACCCTGCTGTGATGGAGGACCTCTTGAAGCAGGTTGTTATTATATATATGACCTTTGCAATTTTATATAAATAACAGATAAAATGATTTAGCTGAGGGCAACCTAAATATACAATACGCAGAGTAAACATTTACATGCCATCATCGTTGAAAAGACTTGTAATAAAACACTGCAAACAATATAACAGCTTTTGTCAAACTGGGAAGACAAATATAAATAAATATAAAAATATAAATAACTAAATATAAGTGTGAAGCAGGGCGCTCCAAAAACAGAGCTTCCAGGTAAATGTGAAAAAGGATGTAGGATTTGATCAAGTGTGTTAAGCGAGAAATTGTCTTCGAGTGATATTCTGGAAATCTTTTTGTGTCTCAGTTCAAACAGAGGCTGAATGACAAAGGAGTGACTGGAGACGTCAAACTGAGCTGGAAGAAGCAGTCGGATGGAAAGGTCTTCCACAAGGAGAAGAAGAAAGATGAGCTTTAATGTCTACTTGATGTGTTTTCCTTTGTCTTTGAGCAATGTTTTGTCAAAACCCTATTTTACTGTTGTCTGCCTATAATTTTCAAGATGTCCTAAAGTTATACAAATAATAACCATATATATCATTTTATGCTTTTTTATGATTCAAACTAAACAACTTATGGCTGCGTGCATTACTGTCTGCCACAGCGTGTTCTTCATACTGATTTCACTGTCACATGGTTGTTTGAGTAGAAAGGAAACACGAAAGCCAGAAAGTTAACATGCTACAGATATAACAAGGAACTTCTTTGTTGAGACTGTGATGGAAAAATAACAGCCAGTCGAGGCTGCCAGCAGCAGAACTGCAGTCTAAAGTATCTCCACGCGATGCTGATTTGCATTCATCCTGATAGACTGTTCTGTGTCATCATGTGACGCACACAATTAAACACAAAATGCTCTCAGTGTTGGGTGTGGAAGGGTGGGGCAAGGATAGATACTTTGTTTCTTTGTGTGAAAGCTACCCACTGTTGATAGTTTATTTATATATGATAATAATGCGTTAATGCAAATTCATTTTAACGGCACTAATTTCTTTAATGCATTAACACAACTTGCCGTTTTTAGATTGTAGCGGGGCTCAGTTTTAAAGCTAAAATACATTCGTACCAACCATGTCCTACTAGCTTGTCGTGAAGGAGGCGAAATAAGGGGTCCCTTGACCTCTGACCTCAAGATATGTGAATGAAAATGGGTTCTATGGGTACCTACGAGTCTCCCCCTTACAGACATGCCCACTTTATGATAATCACATGCAGTTTGCCTTGTTATGATTTGAGCATATTTTTTATGCTAAATGCTTTACATGTGACGGTTTCTGGACAATATTTGTAATTGCTTTGTGTTGTTAATTGATTGCCAATAATAAATATATGCATACATTTGCATAAAGCAGCATATTTGTCCACTTCCATGTTGATAAGAGTATTAAATACTTGACAAATCTCCCTTTAAGGTACATTTTGAACAGATAAAAAATGTGTGATTAATCGCGATTAACTATTTTAATTGATTGACAGCCCTAATTATTTTATGCTGTTTTGTAATTCAAATTAATTAACTTATGGTTGTGCGCATTACTCTGCCACAGCGTGTTCTTCATACTACTGTCACTGTCACTGTTTGAGTAGAAAGGAAATACGAATGCCAGAATTTGTAGCCTATAACAGCAGATGCTTACATCATGTAGAAATATAAAATGAGAGACTGTAGACCGCTACAGAGTGCACAGCAAGGAAGCACACACCTTCATCTAATCAAACAAGAAGACCTGCCATACCCTTTAAGAAGAAGGAGTGTGCTTCCCCTTTAAAATGTCTTTGTGGGTAATTTACCTGATGTATTGTTAGTCAGTTCTAAAGAAAGGAATGTTTTCTCGTTTCTCTACCTCACTAACAATATGACTTAATACTTGTGCCTTTTGAGGGGGTACATTTGATTAATATCGTTTGTCGAAGTGCAGTTTGACTACCACTTGGCTCCAGATGAGGGGAGATTGATGCCACCTGGTTTAAAGTGGCACTAATTTCAGAGATCCTCCCTGATTGGCCACAGACAGCAGGTGACAGGGCATAACATGTCTTGGAAGGCAGCAAACTGGTTGGTCTGTTTCACTCTCCAGGGAAATGAAGGAAGGCCAGTGTTTTGTGTACCTAAAGGTTTTTCTCATTAGTTGCCTGCAGAGAACCCTAAGAGATAAACTGAATGAAATGGTTTATGTTCTTCTTTTTGGTGGCCAGCCGGAATGAATTCAGTGTTTCTGGAAAATCGACGCCTGCATGCTGGTCCGTTCTTCCTACTCACACTACCAACCATCCTCAAGTACAACACCGTCAAACTCAGCCATTTATCCATTTTTTCCACACTAACTGGCAACTTGATCACTGAGTGACAACACAGAGAAACTACATGATACCAATGTCATTATACTATTGGCTCACAACAAGCCATTTAACCATTTAAAAAAATTATTAATTCACAATCATAATTGTTTTTTAGGAAAAGCAATACTTTTATTCAGCACCTTTCTAAAAGCTCTATGGATGTATTCTTTTTTTTTTTTTAAATGATTTGTTTATATAAAAATGTTATTAAGACTTAAGAGAAAAATAAATAAATCAATAATCAAATCACATTACTTTTTACAGATTCAGTGATAACTATTATAAGGGAAAAAGGCTGAACTCATAAGAGGATGAAGGACAACTTTAACTGTGGAATACAGGATAAAGACACTATTTCTAATTGAAGAGAAGCTGATCTTCCCATTACTTAATAATGTTAATGTAAGTGTTGAACAATTTAAGGAGTGCTTAAAGGGGACATATCGTGCTCATCTTCAGGTTCATACTTGTATTTTGGGCTTCTACTAGAACATGTTGATATGCTTTAATGTTCAAACAACACATTATTTTTCTCATACTGTCTGTCTGAATATACCTGTATTCACCCTCTATCAGAAACGCTCCGTTTTAGTGCATTTCAACGGAATGGCAACGGAATTGCGTTGCTAGGAAACAGCTTGGGTCCATGTTTACTTCCTGTCAGCTGATATCATTCACATACACTGCAACAGGAAATAAACTGGGACACATTTAGAATCTTTACGTTTAAAACTGTGAAATGGTCTAAATATTGTAGATTTGTGACATCACAAATGGACAGAAATCCTGACGGCTTGTTTCAAATGCACAATTTCTGAATACGGGCTGTGTGTAATTATTTTGTGGATTGAGCGTGTTGATACTTTCACAGTATTTATATTTCAATTAAACTTTGCTTTATAATATAAAAGACATGAAAATCTCACTTTTTACAATATGGGACCTTTAAGATAAAAAACACAGCCTACTATTAGGAGAAAACATACTGGTTAAGGGTGCACAATAAACGGTAGTATACAATAGTACTTGACTATTAGTACTATTAGAATGAACGCAAGTTTAAGGCACTTCAGCATTGGCTTCACTTCTCAGACTTTTCAGAGGTTGCCCACTGGTTACAAAACAAAAAGCAGTTGCAGTCCTTTTACGCTACACAAGAAAAACAAAAAAACAAAACAAAAGCAGTAATGCATTCCTGTAGTGCATTTTTTTAATTTGCATCAGGAGGAATAATGTCTTCATTTCCACTGTCAACACAAGCAAACAGTCTGCAGCAGCCACCTCCTATTTACTGTAGACTAAAAAAAGATTGGTCAGAAATGACCGTGTGAACAGATTCTAGTTATTTGAATTCTGTACTAGTGGTTTTCTCACCGGAAAACCACACAGGATGCAAACATCCTGTTTCAACAGTAAGCCTCGTCCAGATCAGTATAAGCAATATTTTCTCTCATACTTACATACACACACACAACCAAACATCCACAGTTGCCCCTGTGTTGTCATGGTGACAGCACACACAAGGCCACACCATAGAAAAGACCGAAAATCATCGGCCACTTTCTTATTAGTGCTACCTCTGAAGTCGCTACCGTGGCTTGAGTCACAGTTTTCACTCGCTTACTTCACAGCACTGTGGCGCCTCCCCAAGGAGATCCTGTAGCACTAATGCATGAAGAAAAACATAAAGGAGGGGCAGTATTTCACCGTACTACAGTCCCCTCTGAGTAGCACACTTTGTTGCTGGTTCCACATTTGCCCTAACCTGCAGAGACTTTATGTCTGCACTGATCAAGAGATAATTATGAGCATCTACATGTGTAATGCATTGATGTTATATGATGTGTAACATTTAAAACTATATCCATGGTGTGATACTGCAGCACATTGTGGTTCACATTCAAGGGATGTGAGAAAACAGAGGACACACAAGGAAGTATATATTTTAGGGCTGTCAAAAAAAATAAAAGCACTTATTTCTTTAACGCATTAACGCAACTGTTTGCTAAGATTTTTGTTAAGGTTGTAACGGGCAGTTTTAATGCTGGTGTGAAGATACTGGCATAATATGAAACTAGAAAACCTAAGGAATCTAAATAACGCTCCAAAGTTACGTTAAATTTTTGCAAGGAAAAACTGGCATGGCCATTTTTAAAGGGGTCCCTTGACCTCTGACATCAAGATATGTGAATAAAAATGGGTTCTATGGGTACCCATGAGTCTCCCCTTTACAGACATGCCCACTTTATGATAATCACATGCAGTTTGGGGCAAGTCAGCACACTGGCACACTGACAGCTGTTGTTGCCTGTTGGGCTTAAGTTTGCCATGTTATGATTTGAGCATATTTTGTACCCTGTACCTGTGAAGGTTTCTGGACAATATTTGTCATTGTTTTGTTATTAATTGATTTCCAGTAATACATATAAACATATATTTGTATAAAGCAAGAATATTTGCCCACTCCCATGTTGATGAGAATATTAAATATTTGACAAATCTCCTTGTAAGGTACATTTTGAACAGATAAAAAATGTGCAATTAATCTGCAATTAATCGCGATTAAATATTTGAATTGCCTGACAGCCCTTATATATTTCGGTCCTTGACCTAATTAGTGGCAGCAATATAAAATATAAGGGCATTGGAAAATAGCAAAGAAATAGAAAGTAAGATAATCTCTTAAAGGGACTACTATAATACTGACCCATTACATGTTTCACTCAATAACAGTCATTTTGCCAGAGAAAAGCCAAATTTGTGTGCTGATTTCTCAGATGGTGAATGTCTCATTTTGGTACAACATGTAACCGTTTTCTGGAATGATTCACTCTGTTATACCAAACTGCACAAGTTGATGCCTGGAGAAAGATATATTGTATTGAATGCATCTTTGTAAGGTGATATTTGCATGTCGTCTACAGTCTGCAACATGTGATTCTGTCCCTTTGTACTGAATATAAGATTTGATTGTCGTTGTTTGTCAGCATGTAAATTTCTAAGTGCAACCTGGCAGTATGTCCGTTTTATTTGGTCACTCTTCAAATGCTGGAAAGAGTCGGTAAACATCTAATTGTGGGGAAAAAGTTATGTGTTATTAGCTGAGCCAGGAGCGATTTGTCCCTGGTATACAAAACATTTCCTTTGTGATACATTAAAGGAAAAGCAGCAGTGAGCTTGTCAAAGTGGAATAACAACAGAGAGATGAGTAATGGTTCGCCCTCCTCACCTGCCTCCTTATAGTATCAATGATACAAAGAGATGTGCAACATTATTTGAAGGCAGGAGAACTTAAAGCTTGGTAACTCACAGCTCTGTTTGCATTCTTCATGTCCCTGCTTTAGACACGGATAGAAAAAAAAAAAGGATTAAATCCAGGAAACTCACGGTTACGCTTGCCCTCCTCGTCACCCTCCTCCTCGTTCTCGGGGTCGATGTCCTCGGCCTGGGTGATCCAGTCCAGGTAGCCTTTCAGGTCTTCCTCTAACTGCTGCTTCTCACGCAGCTTCTGGAAATCTCCCCGAGCCTTGGCCTTCTCTCGCTCTTTGGAAAACTCTCTGGACAGGGCAGAGCATAATGGCTGTCAAACCTGAGTCAGATAATACTGTACAGCAGTCTTTCCCAAAGACTGGGTCGAGGAAAACCAACAATCAATCCATCCGGTTTCTAAACCTGCTTATCCTGTTCAGGGTCACAAAACTGATCATCATATGGCTACTTATATTGGAAGAATTAAAACGAATTGGACAAAATTGGTGGAGTTTAGCATATCAAAGCCATCATGTATTGAAAAGGACAACATATTGTCAAAAGCACAGCATAAATCAAACACAAGCACATTTTAAACCTACCCGCTCAACACACCCAAAACCAAATTGAGAACAAAGAAGGATCCAAAGATGACCAGACTGACGAAGTAGACCCACGGCAGCTCAAAACCCATTGCATCATTCATCTAAATAGAAACAGAAGTAGAGAAGGAGATGTATTAGACATGATTTATTCATATTTCGTTTCATAACTGTGCACACATTCTCTTCTTTTTTATATATTATTTTGTAATTCTAAAATTGCATACAATTCTTTCCTGTTTCATAAAACTCATCTTGATGAATTAAACCCAGAGACTCATAACTCATGAAAAGATCTATCTGAAAAATACAGGACAGAAAATAGAAAAGAGGAAGAAGAGATCATTAAAATCCTCATATATTTATTCTGTAGACATTTGAGTAAGTAGTATAATTCTACCAAATGTTTGGTTTGACAGCTGGTTTAGTGTTGCAGCCGTTCCGCCTGGGATGATGGTGCCAGTAAAAAACACCTCTACTCACCTGCACATTTATACTCCACACATATTGTTACCTATGAACTAAATCAATGGAAGAATAACAGTATTTCTTCTGAATGTTTCAGGTATTTACAGTTTACTTCTGGGCACAGCCTTAAAAATTAAATTTTGTGTACTGCTATTAGTGTACTTGTGTAGGCTTTAATGTACTTTTTGGAGTACAAGCCCATCTTGCTTAAAGCTTAAGGGTGCCACTATCAAATCCAGTACTGGATTTTAAATAAAATGTAATCGACTGGAGGATGTTTAAAGTTCATAAGAGGGAAAGAGATATTCAGAGAGCTGCAACTAAAACTGGAGCAGGAACTGTGACCACTAGAGGGCAACATGAGAGAGACAACTGGGTTAGTAATGAGTGGAGGAGATATTAGGAGATAAAATATCTCTAAGTACTGAGGATGTGGCAAATGGCCACATTACAGAGCTAAAGTGCCTTTTAATAGAGCTGTTTGGCATAGAGACAGTTGATACTTGATTTATAAGCACATAACTGTTTTTTTACACAGTCAAATACTGGGCACACTTGACACTTAACTTTTCTTCACCCCATGTACATAATGGATGTATAAAGAGAACTGGATACAGCACTCAAGGCGAGGCCCCGTTCATTCCTGTGAGAGCTGCTCAGTGGCAGATGAAGCCAAAAAAGCTTGACTAGGAAGTATAAAATTACTCGGATCTTCTGGTGATGTTCCGCAACCATTGGGCTTGCGTTTCCTTTAACCCCACCTCCCAGCCCTCGGTCCAGCCCTCGGTCCAGCCTCATTCACATGAACAGAGGAAGGAAAATAACTCTGGATTTGACTATTATTGCATTTTACAACTTTTATGATTTAAATGAGGGCTATTCAAACTGGGAGGTTGATTTACCTCAGGGAAAATTATCCGCTGAGTTAAAGATGTCTCTTTCCCAATTTAAGTGTATGGGAAAAAGTATTTTTGGGCCCAATGGCATCACGTGATGGACACGGAAGTTGTAATTCCACCGTTTGGCCACTGTGTAAAATTTGCTTCAAAGCCCAGTGCCCAGCAGAGCTAACAGTGTTAACCTGGGGGTAGGGTGTCCAGGTGGCATTTTTATTCCTTGTCCCACATCCCACAAATTGAGACGATGTACCGCATTTTCATTGGCTCTAGTTTTCAAAAGTCAAACCACTGCAAGACACACGCTTTTTTTAAATCTGTCTTTTATCAAATGGCTGTGAAGACGGCAGGGAAGGCTGTCATCACGGTCGTTGTGTTCGCTGTCAAACTGCGTACACGTGGGTCAAGTGCAGATTAACATTTCATCGTCTTTGCTACGCTACTGGATGCCCAACGGAGAAAATTGCGAGTCAACGCAAAGTCACAATCTATGCAGATTTAAGCAGAATATGATGGAAACTACCACAAAGAAAAGGAAGAGCAGCTACACAAAGACTGTGAAACTACTTATAAGTATTTATGATCCGGTGGAAGGCGATCGTCAGAGTTTTTTGTGAAATTCGCCAGTTATTTTTCAATTTCACACGGGGGGAATATGACATGAAGCGACACAGTTCATGTGAGTCTCACAAGAAACGTGCGGCTCAAAAAGAGATGTGCCGATCTATGGATGCATTCGGGCAAAACATAGAGATGTTACAAGATAAGGGGCAGAATAGAAATGTTTATTACTTAAACAAAATTGTAGACTACCTCTCAGCCTTGGAAACGTGTCCCACATTGTCCCACACAAACATAATCTTTGTCCCATTTTTGGTTTGTTGGGATCTAGTCACCCCATTTGGGGGGGGACCAGCTGTAACCGCCGTTAACGCAGTGCAGAGCGGCGGCCGTGGGCTTGCCAGTGGGGCACGCTCATATGCATGAAGATGCACTAAAAGGCACGCACGCAAGTGACTTCATTCTCTGCTCAGGTAGACATTACTCCATTATATCTTTATATAGCAAATAGTTGTTGCTGTTATATTAATGCTCTGGATGTCATATAGAGAGCCTTTTAAACACTCATATTCCCTCTGAAAAAAAAACACACCTGCCTGCTGGGCAGAGACGACTCAACGCTTCGACTCTGGCTCCAGCCACCGCACAAAACACCGCCACCCACCCTGCAGCGATATTTAATTGATTTCTGTAGGAAAGGTCAGAGGTAATCCATCCATCTGTTTATCTATCCATCTATCTATTCTTCTTTAAGGTTTGTCGAGTCTCCTTCCTTCACCACTTTAACAGCAGTATCAGCTTGGGATTGCCATGGTAACACATACAATTCATAAGAGAAGTAAAGAGTGTGTGAGGGAGAGAGAGAGGACGACTAACAGAGGTTCATTATTTCATAGATGAGGGTCTCCATCAATAAAAGGATGTGGGTGGATTTTGATGAAAACTCATTGTGAGTTGAGCCTCAACACTGAGTGTTTTGGCTAATTAAAAGCTGTTGGTGATTTTTGGTAATGAGAAGCTGAGGGTTTTGAAGTGAGCCTGGCTTTTTTAGTTTTAAAATGCTTGTCATTATCAATTAAATGAAGGGTGTCGGTTCAGGCTCAGGCTACAGCCCTCAATGAAGACTTCTTTGGAATAAAAAAAATATCATATACCTTGAATTTGTAGGACAGAATGTCATTTGAGATTTTATATATTAAGGGCCTCAATGAGTGTTTCTTGTAGCCCATACATTTTCAGTAAAACCTTCTAATTTATTTAGGCATCATTATTGTGATTGTATGATACATAACACTTTTGTATATCATCTAAATTGTGTCCATGTTGCTGCCATTTGCAATGTGATAATACAATAGTAATTGTTAAGTTAATGTCACTTATTTCAAGACAAGCCTTCAATAAATTGGAATTAGGGCTGTCAATCGATTAAAATATTTATTGATTGTCCATAGTTAATTGCAAATTAATCGCACATTTTTTGTCCGTTCAAAATATACCTTAAAGGGAGATTTGTCAAGTATTTAATACTCTTACCAACATGGGAGTGGGCAAATATGCTTGCTTTATGCAAATGTATGTATATGTTTATGTTTGGAAATGAATTAACAACACAAAACAATGACAAATCTTGTCCAGAAACCCTCACAGGTACTGCATATAGCCTACAAAATATGCTCAAATCATAACAGGGCAAACTGAAGCCCAACAGGCAACAACAGCTGTCAGTGTGTCAGTGTGCTGACTTGACTATGACTTGCCCCAAACTGCATGTGATTATCATAAAGTGGGCATGTCTGTAAAGGGGAGACTCGTGGGTACCCATAGAACCCATTTTCATTCACATATCTTGAGATCAAAGGTCAAGGGACCCCTTTGAAAATGGCCATGGCAGTTTTTCCCCGCCAAAATTTAGCGTCCTTCCCGACAAGCTAGTATGACTTGCTTGCCAGTATCTCAACTAGTTTAAAAACTGAGCCCGCTACAACCTAAAAATGGCAAGTTGCGTTAATGCGTTAAGGAAATTAGTGCTGTTAAAACAAATTTATTGTGTTAACTTTGACAGCCCTAATTGGAATACTACCATCGTTTGAATTAATATTTTGAGCCAAAATAAGTCTCACATAATCTAAATTAAGGAAACATTTAATTCCCTTTCTTGTAAATAAGGCAATTATATACCGGGTAATCATATGACAAATAGGTCACCTTGTTTTCATCTGTTATCTTAAAAATGCCCTCGAGATGACATCAGCATAGTTTCATGCTGGAAGTATAACAGAATATTTTACAAGTTTCTGTCAAAATCAAAAATCTCAAAAATGACACACATAGATTAATAAACAAAAAAATGGTGCGCCCCATTTGGGATTCATCAGAGTGATTTTGATTGATACAGAGTGGCACATTACCCAATAGAGAACGTCGGTCCAGCCCTCCATGGTAATGCACTGGAACACAGTGAGCATGGCAAACAAAAAGTTGTCGAAGTTGGTGATGCCGTTGTTGGGGCCTTGCCAGCCCTCTCTGCAAAATGTACCATTGAGCAGGCAGTGACGGCCGTGCCCCGATACCGCACACGGCGTGGGCTCTTCTTCCGCGAGGGCACCTGGGGGCACAGAGTCAGACAGATGAATCTATGGTATTTCTACTGGTGTATAATAAAGGTTTAAACTGAATAAAAAAACAGCCTTCCGTTTAAAATGACACCTTAATCATACTATATTATCATCTCCTTTTACTGGTTATCCATTATCTTGTCTTGGCCTCCTATTACACTAACGTTTTATTCTTTTGTATTCATTTGTCATAATTTATCTTCAGTCATAATTAATCTTTTCTTTTCTCCTATTCCTTTTATTTCATGTCCTGTGAGTGCATTATCCTTTGATTTCTCTGAAATTAATTACGATCATCATCACTCATCATTTGAAATAATTACTCCATAAGAAGATAATCATGGTTATTTAAGCTTATCACTGAGCACATAGAGATCAGCAGTCCGTACAGCACAGAATAACCCTTCATACAGGCCTCTATGTAGGTTACATGTCATTACTAGACGTTCTGTCATCATGCAATCATTATATAACCACAGCAGAAAATGATGCACACACACACACATACATATGCATAGTCAATGATATCCACAATGCACACACATACACACACACACACAACTACCCTTGTTCTGTAGCAGACGCATGCGCCCCTCCATTCACACAAACAAGCAGTAAGTGCCTTTCTCATGGCAAACAGAGCAGACACGAGCGAGCGGGGATTAAAGGGAGCTTCCATCTCGCTCTGTCATGAACTCTCAATTTAAGTCTACAATGCTTCTCCTGGCGTCCACAAACAAACAGATCAAAACAGATCAAAGCGAGAAAGAGAGGGTGAAAGGTGTGTGTGAGAGAGAGATGGGGAAACAGAGAGAGTGCTGTTGTATTCTTATATAGCCTACCAATCCCTGTGATTTAAACTGCTACGCTCATGTCCGTCTGCCATCGTAGAATATGACTGCGGTTGTGTCCATGTGTGTGTATGTATATACAGTATGTACATGCTTCAATTAATTTATCCTTACTTCTTAAATAAATCTGGAAGCAGGAGGGTCACAATATAATGGTACTGACAATAACTGTGATATTTTAAAAAAAAAAATGAAACACTGATATCGTGTTAATAATACACGTATGATAATCCAGCGCCTCTTAAATCCCGTTTTTGTACAATTGTGGTTACATACTCTCTCTCCACCTCCCTACACTCGTATTTTGAGTGTAATTCATTTGCCAAAAAAAGAAACAAAACGCACAACAAACAAAGCTAAAGATGAATTTGACTGATAGCATTGTTATTATTTTTCAAATTTTCTTCTAGACGTCGCGGTAATCGTGTAATCGTGTAGTGAAAACCTGATTTTGTGACAGCCCTAGTTGGAAGTAATGCTGGAGCAAAGGTCAAGCCTGTTTACATAACAGCCAGATATTAGTCATTTAATCACTAGATTTAATCCACCATCTGTTGTTCTGCCCTGTTTTCAGCAGCTCGCCACCATTCACATACAAGGTACATGTGTCCATTCATCCTCAGGGATTAAAGCCTGTATCTATCCTGAGATGAGATGTATATGCCTGGTCACACCGTAGGTCAAATGTGGGACTCAATTTAGGGTTTTAAAGGGTAAAACATAGAATAAATAGCATGAAATTCACCAGGCAAATCTCATGGATGACACAGTGGATAATAAAACTACTCAGCACTACCATACCTGTTTGTCTCATGTAGCATGTGGCATGCATTTTGCCGATGAAGAGCTCCAGGCCGATGATGGCGTAGATAATAATGACAAAGAGGACCAGCAGAGCGATGTGAAGCAGAGGAACCATGGCTTTAATAATGGAGTTTAAAACCACCTGTAAACCTGCAAACACACACAGAAGCCAAGGTCAGAGGGAACACACCTACAGAAATATACATGGTATCAGGGTTTCCCAAATTTCAGTTGCCATCCATATGAAAAAAGCAGTAACAGGATATGTGTGCCTTAAGGATGCACCGATTGCAAAATTATGGACCGATACCGATGTTTAAAATAAAAATTTGGCTGATAGCTGATACCAATGTTTTGTTGTTGTTTATTTTGTGTCATGTTCGGCCGGTAAATTGCTGCATCGCCTTATTTGGATTAATGAATAAACCTTAAATACGTGTTTATGTCAGTAAGAACAGACATTAATGCTGAATAAAACTCTAAAAGTAGTCCTACACAAAACATGTGTTGTGCATTATAGAGCAGGAGAAGAATATCTCAAACTAAAAGACCAGAATGGTTCGCTCAGATTAGCATCAGGGTTTTTTTTGTTAATTTGCAAACAGCCGTGAAAGAATTTTTCAATAGACAAATGATATGCAGAGAAAGGCAAACAGACAGATCCACACACAAATCTATCAGTTGTTGTAATGTAATTATCTATATCTCTCAAAGCCTCTAGCTATCACTGAATAATAGGCAATAAAAAGCCAACAAAGCGGCCTCTGTAGCATCACCCAACAAGCCGAAATATCACAGCTTAATTAAACTGCACGTACCGTCTGACAAAGACAAATGTTAAACTAGAATAGAACTGAAAATGTCGTCTCAGCTCAGTTCATCTCTCCCAGGTGTCCTTTCCTCCCTGAGAACAGTGGATGATACATTGCTATGGCAACTCAAAGAATGCATGAGGCTAACTTCATGTAAGGTCAAACATGAGCTGAACAGATATAGTGAAGGAAACAGAAATCACTCAAATACAATAAGTTATAGGTTTCTTCAAACCAGTAACTTGTTATGACGAGTTAAAATGTCTTCCATGAAAAGGACTTTGTGTTGAGAAAGAACTTCCTCAAAAAACACTTTGACAAACAGCTAACTTTGCTGTAAATAGACAGCCTTGCATTAGTTAACATGTTTTGCATGCTGGCTGTTTTGAGTCGCAAGTTTTCATGAAATACAAGCCATCTTGGACTTTTGAGTAACTAAACTAAAATAATTTTCTATTATCATACATAACAACCAAGCTACTGACGTTACTTAGCTAACGTTACTTACTTTTACCACTGAGTTGAAACAATTAACAAATGTTCTTATATTAGCTAGTTGCAAAGTTCTATCTAGTGAAGCCCATCTTGCAAAACTGTGTTGGCCGCGGTCGGAGGACGCGGAGGAGACCGTAGCTTTGGTCTCCAGGGCCGGAGTCTCTGCTGTACTCTGCTCCATTGCTTGCCTTCACTCACACACCGCGCGCGTTCTCGCTCCACTCTCACGTGCATGCGCGCACACTACACACTGGAGAAGAGTCAGTTTAGCTCTGAGAATATCTAGTGAATGCACAGTGGAAGTTTGTGCAGAAATAAATGCTGCAGCTCCTCCAGACCAACAGAGGTTTCCCGTGTCTTGTGAAGTGACGGGGCTACGCAGTGAGAAACGTTATCGTCTCCGACCAGGTGACGGTGCCTCCCATGTTTCCTCCGACCGCGGTCGGGAGGCTGAAGCAGGAAAAGCCGACACTAGGATCAGCAGTGATTCATGGAGAGACCTTCGTCTGGTCAGTTAACATTACTGCCAAGCAGCTGAAATATAGAGTGATATTGTGGTTTTAGCTGACGTGTGTCGCCTCACTGTTTTGACGGACGCTCGCTCACATTCATGTAGCGCGTGCACAGGGGCGAGCACGAGCAACAGGACACTGACTTTCGTTGACTTAACGGCCACAGGTGTCGCTGTTACAACCAATTTCTGATTCTTAGAAACAGTCCCTTTAAGAGTTGTATTTTAGAATTGTAAGATTACGAAGTAAACCTATGATAATCTAATCGGCCCTTTCTACAGCATACATTTTGTCTTGTCATGGTAGGAAAAGCACAGGTGTTGTTGAGCCATGACAGTGTGACAGTGAGCCAGCATGCACAATATACCAGGACCCTGAAAGTGAAGCACCTAACTGTAATTCAACTGTCATTTATTTTATTATTATCATTTTATTACACCTGTGCTTTGCTTACTGTGACATGTCAAAATGTCCCCTGTGGATAAAGCTGTTATACGACCCCTCCCTTTCAGTCTGCAGTGACTAACCTGTCCTCACTTGCAGTCTTTAACAGGGATAATGGACAGCCATTGTCTGTCCCTGAGTTAACTGGATAGCTAAATTTCACCAGCAGTCACTGGGCAGGAAAATCAACGGGAGAGTTACGGCATCAAGTGTTAAAATTCAGACAGGGGTACGGTGAATTAAACACTGCATCATACAAAACTAAAAGCACTTTCCGTAAGCAGACTGTGCAATCAGAAAGTGAATCAACGCCCACTTCTTTTCTTATAATTTGATATATTCTGTGTGATTTATGTGTCCATGAAAATAATCTAATGGAACACCAGTTAAATAGTTAAATATGTTCAAGTATTTGAAATGGCCAAATTAATTGAAATGAAAAGAACTTTGGATGTTTTAAGGTTGCCATGGTGACTGACTTTGCACTAGACTTCAATGGAGCTGGAACAAAAATCTGAAAAAAACACAGTACCAAAATGTTTCTCTTTGAAGACTCTTGTGTCTGTGGACGGTCATTTGAACTCAACGTAGCAACAAAAAAACTAATTGTAACAGGACATACAGGTGTAACATGTTTTTTGTCCAAGACAAGAGAAAAAGAGCATCCTATATTTCTAACTAGGATTCCACACTGAATTGCATTCTGAGTGGGTGTGTGCACACCATGCTTGATTGACAGCTATTTCACTCTCCTGTTACTGCTTTATTGCACCTTTATTTACACCGTTGTTGTTGTTGTCATTAGTACATAGAGTTTGGCCCCATTTCAAATGTCTCATATCCAGGTTGGGTTGGGGTGCATAGCTCCACCCAACGTCAACCCAATTACAGCTCTAAATAGGGTGTGCAGGGCTTTTAAGTAAAAAAAAAAAAAAAAAGGTTGACCAAGTGACTCAAGTTTTGACTTAAGTCCTAAGATCAGCACGGTGTTAAAGCTGCAGTGTGTAGAAATGTAGCAAATAATGATTTAAAAAAGTTATTTTCATAAAACGGTCACTATATCGTGACAGTAGTGCATGAGACAGGTAATCTGAAAGAAATCATGTGCCGCTGTGTCCTCCAGCGCTCTTAATGGCATCTGCAAGATTTCACAGACCGGAGGAAAACAACCAATCAGAGCCGAGCTGGAGCCTTGCCGTCTCTGAGCAGCTGTCAATCACTCACAAACTCCAATCAAACAGTCAAACTAGGCAGCGCTGATCAAATATGAATCAATATTCTGTTGCTGTAATGCCTATTTCTCGCCTCAAATGTTTTCAGAAACATCTGGTAGTGTACTGTTTAGCTGTAAAATGAGAAAGTTTGTGACCCGGCTGCCATGTTGAGATCTGTTGAGGAAATACCAAGCACCGCCCACCAGCCGGAGCCACAGCTCTCTGAAATGACCTGTGATTGGCCAAAGTCTCCCGTCACAGATTTTCTAAAGCCTGAAAACAGAGCCATGAGGAGGTGCAGAAGTCTAGTTATCTCTCACTCTCACTTGAATTACAATATGCTGAAAGGTTATTATGGATTTTTTGCCCAATTATGTCAAAAATGTTCTGCCTACTGAAGCTTTAACTCACTAGGAACTCCAGAGACAAGGCGAAGGGGTCGTAGCACGCGAAAGGCTCGGAGGGCCTTGACATCAAACCCCCCAGGTTTGCCTCCAGACTGGCCGCCAGAGTCAGCGTCTTTGGTTATCATCTCCAGAACCACACTGAACAACCTGATGGAGAGGAGAGAGAGAAAAGGAAAGGGAGGGAGCGGTTTGAGAAAGAGATGTCATGAAAAGAGAGCAAAACACATGAAAGCAAAAGCAAAAAAAACAAAACCATGGGTCCTCTTTGTACCTGTCTCTGTGTACATGCACCTGTTTGTGGAAGCGTGTGCTTATATACATGCTTTTATGTGTGTGTTCTTTATGTCTGTGCATATTTACATTGAAGTCCTACTGGGGCCAGGTGGTCTACTGATAAACCATCACTCTTAACAAGGCCATGTATGTGCACACACATGTAACCATTTCTGCATGCGCTGAAACATTACTGACATCTTGCTACTGGACATCAAGAGAATGTATGAGCGATAGTGTGTATAGTTTAAACAATATGTGTTACCTACAGTATGAACTCACCCCACTATGACGATGACAAAGTCCAGCATGTTCCAGCCGTTTCTGACGTAGGAGTTTTGGTGCATGACCAGGCCGTAGGCAATAATCTTCAGAAATGTCTCTATAGTGAAAATGATCAGGAAGGCATATTCTACTGTTTCCTGTGTAGAGAGAGGGAGAAAAATAAAAGAAAGAGAAAAGTTTAGTCATCTGAGTTAACCCAAAGTTTACCAAAGAAATTCACTGTGGGACAAATAATATGAAACAGGTATAAAGCAAAACAGCAAAGGAAATATTTTCCATGGTTATTACAACAGTTGTCATGGCAACCAGTTTCTCTTATTTGTCAAAGCAGACAGAAAAGTAACTTTGACTTGACTTTGATCAGATCCACTGCCTCCGCAGACTTACAGTAAATTCAGGTCTCCAACAAAGAATGCAATCATGTTATTTATTTATAACGACACACAGTTTCAATGCTAATCCAATCCTGTTGCAAAAACCTAAATTTAACATAAAACTTAAGCATGGCACCGTCAAGAAATATCGCCTGTGAGATTTTCTCTGCACATCACGTCTAGAGGACATGCTGACAGGAATACTGGAAAAAAATGAAATAAAACAATTGTTTGTGAGCCAATGCAGCCGGGTAGAATGAGTTAGTATCTCCCGATGAAGCTAAGTGATATGGCAAGCAGGGCTGAACTCATTAATCCACTTTTAATAATGACATGAGAGGGAACAAACCGAAGGGAGATGAATTGACCAGATGTATGCAAGGATGGAAGTGAATCTCATGAGTGTGTGGGGTAAATGTCTGGCTGTACATGTGTGTCATCATGTCCCAGGTTTGGTCCAGATTTCTGAGATTCAACAACAACATCTATATGCAACCATTTTATTTGCTAATAAATGAATAATAATTATTAATAAAAAGGTAGACCACACGTTTGCTAGTCACATGTGTTTTCATCCACCATGTTTTTCACTACAAACTAATGTACAGTAGATCTTTATGGATGTTTGAAAAAGTGATTATCAGAGGGGAGTCAAATCTGAATGGCTTGTTGAATCACATGTCTTATTTCACAGTTTGTGGGTTGGTAGGCACTCCTTTATATCTCTTTAAGATATACAGTATGATATGTGTCAAGTCATAGTTTTTCACTGATCTGGAAAGACACAAACGCTATCTTGACTATTGCAACCAGAAGTGACACGAGAGGGTGAGTTAAGTGCAACCGAATGCTGACTAAGACATTTTTTAAGTGACCAAAAAGGTCATAAAGAACTGAAAACACACTGTGAAAGGGTTAAGACGAAGACGAAAACACAAACAACTCCCAGACCGGACAACGCCATGGTAGCGTCCTGTCAATCACAAGGTAGCCACGCCCGAAAGCATCCCCTGCTTTATGGTCTATTTGACTCTAAATGGGACCATAATTTACTAAATGAACATCATGCTGTATTGAGACTTGAAACAAGCGGTTGAGACCATAAACTCATGTTTACAATGTTTACTGAGGTAATAAATCAAGTGAGAAGTAGGCTCATTTTCTCATAGACTTCTATACAATCAGACTTCTTTTAGCAACCAGAGGAGTCGCCCCCTGCTGGCTATTAGAAAGAATGCAAGTTTAAGACACTTCAGCATTGTCTTCACTTTTCAGACCCGGAGGTTGCCCACTGGGGTCAAACTCTGGCATTTACAGAAAGAACACATTCAAATCTCAAACAAGAACTTCATTTTGAAAGCAAAGATAAAACTCATAAGATGTCTTTTGAGAGCTCAAGGTTTTCATCCAGCAGCAGCATTGTGAATCATGTCAAACACTGGCCTTTTATGGAGGGATGTGGGTGGAGAAGACCTGTATGAAACTATAGCCGTTATGCCTTGGACCACATTACGATGCATTCCGGTGACTCTCCTCATAAACATAGCACAGGAAGTGATGCATAGAATATAAGGAAGAACCGGGTATTTTACATTAGCAGTGATGGTAACACATCACAGTGGACGAACAGATGTCACAGTATTACCGACACTGTTTGATTGACAGATGATCTCTGGGAAACATAGTGCAGAAACAACAAAGCAATGATCACTTAAGCAACAACGATTTTGCCAAAAAATATATTTCAGGGCCAAAAAAAAACCAAGAGATGAAAACTCTTCAGTCATACTGTATGTCCTGCTGCATCATCAGCATGTTTCCATGGTAACACTGTGTCTGGTCCCTGAATTTGGACATTTCCACATGCATCTATTTATTGAGCTTACAGTTTATTTCATGATCACCTCCACTTTCTTTCTCTCTCACAGAAACACCTTCCACTCTCCTACGTATATCATTGTTCTCTCTCTTTCTCTCTCTCTGTCTCTCCCACACAAACTCCCTCTCTCTTTCTCTCTGTCTCCCTCGATGCTAAGGGTTAGTGAGTCGGCAGGTTTTAAGGCCCATTAAGCTAAGCGCTTCTCTTGTTGATTTAAAGGACACAAACACCGACAGAGCACACAAAGACTCACACAGACACATTCATACCCACTGAAAGACACTGACGACAACAGTAACGCACACTCAGACTTCACACCCACACGAGCCGGCAAGAGACCTGCAGTAGTACACACACTCCTGAAAGGCAGCAAGCCAACCAGACAGGCAGTTTCACACAGGGATTATAGACACCTCCTGATAATGGTGACTTAGCCACAGCTAGGATGTGTAATTAAACAGCAGCCTCTGTAAAAACACCACAGATACCACCTGTTTGTTTTCGCTCCATAACCGCAAATATCCATAACTGACTATTTATCATTGCCTTAAGAATGCATTTTCTTTTTCAGGCAGCCACTGGATTCCATTTATTTACATAAAATACAATAATCAATTGGCTCTTTAAACTCGCTTGAGTTGTGTAATCCATCACAATGATCATCAAGTGTGCATGCATTTCTAACCATGCTAGGGCGTGGCGCTGGAGATGGCAATGTCAGTCCACAACTTTGGTCCAGAGACTTTGTACAGACATTCATGTTTCCCAGAGGATGAATCCTATTGACTTTGGTGATCCTCTGACTTTCTATGTAGCGCCACCATGAGGTGGAAATTTCTGGGGGGGCGTGTACAGTATGAAGGGGCAGTACCAGCAAGGGGCATGTCACGGTTGGCCTCAAAATACGTACCTAAACTAAGTACAATACGTACAGAAGCAGCGTAACTTAAGTACGTAAAACGTCACAAACGTAACTTGCCAAACAAAACACTGGTCTCGATCACCGGTCTTCTGGCTGAAAGTCCTGTGTTTGTTGGACCCATCTAACTCGTCTCCCGCCCACCATAAGCAGTCTTACTCACTTTTTATTCTACGTCACTAGCTCTGAGCATAGCATATTTACACGGATGTTATTACATTGCAGTCAGAAGCAAGAAGAGTGCTCCTATTACACGCTTTTGCCTTGTGCATTATCGTGTCATCCACACGCCTTTCCTGAGCTAAATACTGCCTCACGGCTGTATAACAGCAGCAATGCAGTTAAAGTTAAAAACTGATTTATAAAGCACTGACTGCAAAACAATTATAAGAGCAATTATAACTCACTGTGATGAATTACACAATTCAAACAAGAGTCTGCAATTTGATTTTCCTACTGTACAGACCATCCTTGAAGGTAGGAAAGCACATTCAAAGATAAAAAATAAAATAAAATGCTAAATATTCAGCAGTAATGAAAAATATTCCTTATTTCAGTAAGTTAACCCAAATATGTTAAATCACTGCTATGGTCCTTTCATACTGAAGAATAGCCCAGATGCTTCAGATGAACAACTCAGCTGTTGTGTGTTGAGTGGTGTGCCATTACAGTAGCGGGGTGATGACCCGTTAAGGTCAACAAGCGCCTCGACTCTGAGCTGTTTAACACTGATAAGAGCCTCCGAAGCACACATGAACACACACACACCTGCCTCCATCCGATTCAACATTCTTGCTCCATCCTCCTGATGTTTACAGAGGTCTGAAATGTCCACTCCTCTGTTTAGTGAACAGCTGACAAACAGTGTGTGCGTATGTGTTTGCATTCAGGTTGTGACCCGGGGGTAATGCTGATAATCAACATGGTTGTGTCTGAAGAATGGAGATTACCGCAGGACAATGGAGACGACAAATAGAGCGGTCACATGACCATACTTACTGAATTATCACACACACAATAGAAACAATGCACATGGAAGAGTAAGCAATTACACGAACACTTAACAAAACTGTCAGGTGTTCAAAAACAAAATCAACAGAGAAACAAATGAAGACATTTGAGAAATGAATTCAGTCAGTTGCAAGTTTACACACTGCTTTCATTACCCTGCATATAGCATTTACTTGTAACAAGTAATAGAGGCATATTGTGTTTTATTAGGGAATTTTGCGACTGATTATTGAATAGTTAGATCAAGTGATGCTTATTCTCTGTGTTTTAAGACGTCCTTTGTGATGAAGGGCTGCATGAAAGTTTAAAAATCTGTAGACCATGCTGAGCTCAATTTTACACATATTTACAATCAGTAGGCCCTTTCCTAAATATTCCACTGTGTCCACTGTATTCCTGTGTTTTCTCTGCCTATGCAAATGCAGGATAAACTCTTATTTTCAACCTACTAAACCAAAATGCATGCTGTGACACAATGAATCATGGAGACAAAATACTGCGAGAACAAGAGCAGCAGACTGCAGTTTCTTCAGAGGGCAGGTACATGTGTGCAATGTTGTTAATGAATACAAAACACTTCCTGCCGCATCCTTCCTTGACATTAAAAGCCCTCCAGTGAAAGGACTGGATTATGGCTTTACTGTGAAGCAGATACAGAATGAGCCAGCTCGCTCCAATATAATAAAAAATAAATAAACTGGTGTAGAAAGAACCGTTCAACTACTATTTTTGAACACACTATATTTTCAAAATAATCTAATTCCGCAAACGAAATGGAGACCCATCAGAAACTCATTTTACACTTAAAGGTACAGTGTGTAGGATTTTTTGGCATCTATGGTGAGGTCGCAGATTCCAACCACCTGAGTACCCCTCTGCTCACTCCTCTCTTTCCAAGACTGCATTAATGTGAGCCGGCGAGTGCAAAACCATGGTAATGCGTGTTGGAGAACTACGGTGGCTTTGTAGCGTAAAAACATAAGAGCCAGTGTTTGGTTTGTCCGTTCTGGGCTAAACATGGCGGTGCAACATGGAGGACTCCGTGAAGAGGACCTGCTCCAGATATGAAGGGCTCATTCTAAGCTAACGAAAACACAGTTCTTAGGTGATTATACACTAATGAAAACATAGTTATGAATATCACATTTCTTCAAGTAGATCCCCTGAAATGGCATACACTGTTCCTTTAAACCCATCGTTTAGTTTTGTGCTCATGTAACTTCCCCTCCCCTCCTCCCTGCAGGTCACAGGAGTGGATTTAATAAGTATAGGTTGAAAAGTAAGTCTTTGCCCTCTGCCCTGTTACATACCTCATGATAGCTTTAATACACGTGGCATGATGTTACATAATAAATATTAAATCCCTGTTATTTCTCACATCCGCAGGGGGGTTCCTGGATAGTAAGTGAGTGTAAGAGTGTTAGAGTAACACGTGGCGCTGTGTGACAGAATTAGAGTGCTGACCGGGAGGTGTAAACAGAGAGAGACAAACCCTGTCAACCCTCTTCTCTTGACAACCCTTTGTTCTGTTATAGACAGGACACTGGGAAATACCTGCCCGTACTGGTATACTGAAGATCTCGAGAGCTGCTGTGTTTGGTTTTGTATCATGTAAACTGCTCCCCAAAAGGATAAATGAAGTTATAGGTTCCAGCTCTTCTTGTTTCAAGTGTTCAAGCCCAACAAAAGACCACTACAGCTGTGATAGGGACAGCGTTGCCATGGAAATCAGGCTTGTTTCATGAGTGGGCAGAGAATGAGACTTGAAGTTGGGATACTCAAGACAACTGCCTCTGGTGCAGCATATAACCGGTCGGATAAATAGGAGTTTTCACTGATGCACTCAGTGAATGCTCAGTCATTTGACTTGAATATTTTCAAAATAATACATTATAAATCTATAAAAGCCAGCAAACGCCTTTAAATCTGAACAACACCATAAAAGGGGAGACAGCAGTTTTAAAGACCCTTTAAAGCTTCAGTAGTTTTTGGCATCATTGGGCAAAACTTTCATAATAACCTTTCAGAATATTGTAGTTCAAGTGCTCTGAGAGAAAACTAGACTTCTGCACCTCCTCATGGTTCTGTTTTCAGGCTTTAGAAAATCTAGCCCATGACGGGAGAGTTTGGCCAATCTGAGCGTTTCTATTGAGCATTACTATTGGCTGTGCTCCGGCTGGTGAGCGGTGCTTGGTGTTTCTTATTTTCAGGTGATTATACACTAATGAAAACATACTTATTAATATAATATTCCATTTCTGCCAATAGATCCACCTAAATGTTGCACACTGGTCCTTTAAAGGCGCAAAAGGGTTTGGGTGGGTGTTTACCCGGATTGACAAGGTCTTTTCCTCACAGTTTTTGTTTATGCTTGACCAACTACACCTCCAATTAAGCTCCGCCCACAATGCCCAAATTTGGATTTCCTGGCTTCAGCAGCTAACAACACGGCAGTGAGTGGTAATCCCATAGTATAGGCCTAAATGAAGTCCCTTAATAAAACTACTCTACGTCCATGTTTTAATTGCCACTGGCTGCGTTTGTAGTGACGGCAGGAGGATTAAGTGCATTTGTCCTCCTTTCCCTTGAACTTTACCTTCATGGCGATAAGATGTTTGTACTAACCACAGTACAACACAGGCACAGGCAGGCACACACAAAACGAAGCAGCTTAATTGATTTAAGGAGGAGCAGTGCATCCTGTAAGCTCCCAAATCCTCTTTTGGGAGCTGGACAAGAAATGTTGGTTGCTGTAGCCAAGAGAGCTCACAGTCTCTGTACAGGGGACAGACAAAATGTCCTACATGATGTGTTCGGATACACAGAGACTGGGGAGCATGTTTTCAGTCAGGAAAAGTCAATAACTATAAAACACTCAGATAGAGCTGTGCCGTTAGTTTGAAGAGATTTATCCTCTCTATCATCATGGCTTCATCGATCAACCTATTAGCTCGGCTAAACCACAATTACCACTTTTGAGATTGAGCTGTGCAACAGATGACACCGTCTTTCCTGCACTCAGACATCAACATGAGCCACAAACTGGCAAACTAAGTCATACTTTACTTTTTCATCCCTGGTCCATCCGGGAAAACATGACAGCCGTTCTGGAAACATCGACAACAACATTAAACTGTCGAACAAAGTTATTTTCAGAATAAATAAATGTCTGGTTTTATCATGATACATGTAGTTGTTAGAGAGGAGGTTAGTCGCTGATGGATTGGTGTGTATCGGGCCAAGCTGAATCAAAACTCAGAGGGCTGTTTCCAGACTTAAGTCTTGTAGTGAAAACTGAGCATGCTGCGTGAGGAGATCCTACTACGTTAGTAATCTGCAATCTTAAAGAGCCACAACACAGCGCAGGCTATTTCTCCAGGCTGTTCTCATACACCATTCGTAGCTACACCTTCAAAAAGTAATGCATTGTAAATTGTATATATATCCCACAAAATCAATTTGTATGTAATCCACGTAATCGTGAACCAGGACGTAAAAAGACTGACAAACGTTGGGTAAGGAGGAAGTCGGGGTGGATTGGTGGGTCAAAAAACACCGGAGACCGGAGACCGTACCCAGTGTGAAACCAGAAGTCAACGTTGATTTATTTGTCACGTAAATTTATTACTTAAGTTACACCACACCCGCAGTTATTTTAACCCAAACCACGATCTTTTCCTAAACCTAACTAAGTTATTTCCTGTGCAGACAGATGTTTATTTTGAAAAGACCGTATGCATGAAATAAGCGGAAATCGACTTGTGTTGCTGGACAGTCGTAGGAAAACGCACAAAAAATTTTAAATAACTTTACGTAAGATATCATATGAACCGTTGTATGAGGATACTTTGATTTCTGCTCTGCTACCAAGTTTTCCAACATCATCAGTTGCTACATAACACCTGAACCATACACCTATCATCAGGAGATCATGCAGACTGGCTTAATGTAAGGTTTGCACAGGATTGGAGAAATAATGTCATTCATTACTAAACTATTTACATTTGATGAAGTAAAGGATTAAATCACAGCAGAGCACAGAGACAAAAAATAGAGTAGAGGAGTAGAAAAAGAAGAAGGGAGAAGGATGAGGAACAGATTATGAAACTACAAAAAAGAGAGAAGCGAAGGAAATGAAGGAAAGGAGAGTAAAACGATAGAGGGACAGACCATCAGTGTAAATGATGTTTAAAGAATTAGAGTATGACAGTTTATCGTCCATCAGCTCACTGATAATCTGTTTGTGAACTCTTGGTGAACTCAATAAGAAATGCATCTATCTGGCTATAAATACAGACACAGAGTTATGGTTAAAAATTCCTCCCCAGGCTTGTTTTGCATTTTGCAGTTGTTTTGTGGTTACTGTATTGTACACTCTGCATAAGACTGTAAAATGATAAGACAATAATGCTGTGTTCTCCAATAAGAGAAACTGGTAGCAGCAGTGGTGAGTTGTACCCAAGCAGCACATTATGTTGTGTGAATCTTTGCTGTTATACTAACAAGTTCATTGTCTGCGCCGTCCCACCACACATGAACAACTAATTCATTATCTGAGGGGGATTTTATCTGTCTGATTCAGGGTTAGATTTTCTAATCTCTTCCATGGATATACTACAGTATATAAAAAACAGTAATGTGGCATTTGGAAAACAGAAATAAACCTCAACAAAGGCGTTGCTTGGACAACAATGTAGTGAATTAAAATGTTTGTTTCCATAAAAATCTATAGAAAAAGAAAAAGTAAACACCTACTAGAAGCAGTAGAAGTAACATATGCAACACAAAACAACTATTTCTCTGCATGCCATATTTAGATTAATTTATAATATATATGTTTTATACTTTTTTGCATTGCGAAATAAGATATAATGTGTTAATTAGTGAGCTTTAGAGGTGCTGGGAGGCTGATTTCTTTATCTTTGGACAGAGCCAAGCTATCTGTTTTCCTGTTTCTAGTCTTTTTGCTAAGCTAAGCTAGCCGGCTGCAGCTTCATATTTATGAATGTCTTCTCATGTAACTCTCAGCAAGAGTATTTCCCAAAATGTTAAACTATTACTTTAAAAAAAGAAAGCTCATTGTTCTTCAGATCGGTGAGAAGTGACAGACTGTTTTAAGTAACCAGAGCAGCTGCAGTCCCTCCTGAGTTGCACAGCCTCTTAGAGAACAATTGCAAATGTCTTAAAAAGGTTTAGTTGTTGCGATGATGAGCAGATGATGAGTGCTGAAGCCTTCATATGAATTATGCAGCATGATTTCCTGTATTTCACAATTATACAAGATTTGTTTGTGACCACAAACTGCAAATCGATACAGAGTGTTTCGTAAATCCACCAGATTTGTTATTGGAGCCATTACACAGCTGGGTTCTATGTATTCCTCTTATAATCAAAGACTGGTTAAGACTAACAAGAATACTTGAATCAAAAACAAGGTCAGTGTGTCTTGAACAGGACCATGAGTCAGGCAGGCTGAGCCACCGATTCACTGAAGAATGAGGAGGGCAGTCATGCATTAAAGCAGACACAGAAATGTACAAACACATACATAAAATGACACACCGCTGTGTAGTTTGTTGCCGCTACAGAAATCTATTTGACTTTGCTCTGCATTAGTTCCTTCTTTGTGCAGCTCAGCAGCAGCAGCAGTGACCACATATGAATCACCACATCAGATTTTAAAATATCAGCATCTACAGCACATAAATATATGCCAGGGTGACCTTGAAAAGTGTATTGTGATCAACATTAAAATGAATACACAAGATGCTAAATGCCAGAGTGGGAGCATTTCTATTGCCTCTGCACGGCTCTCAACATGGCGATGGCAAGCCGGCGGCTCACAGCTTACGGTGCTGACAGCGCTACCAGTGGAAACCATGCTTGCCAGCCCTCCCGATTTTCCCGGGAGTCTCCCGTTTTAGTATCGCCCTCTCACACCGAGAGAGTGTGTGCGAGAATGAGTGACAGGAGGTGTTGGGGACAGAGTTGTTAAATAAAAGTGACGTTCTGCAGACGGCTGCTGTACTGACATTTGCTTTTCTGTCTGATCGATCATGCACACTCTGATTTCAGAACTGTATATAACGGATTCGCTTTGTGTTTTCCAGGTGACTGTATTCCCCCTTGCTTCAACTGTGTGTATGCTGGTATGTGTGTGTGTGCGTGTGTGTGTACTTAAATTGATCAGAGAGAAAGGCTGGGAGCTTCACACACACACACACAAACACACACACACACAGCAGATGCAGGGTCACTCGATGTCACTACCCTCACTGACAATAACACAAGCTGACATAACACTCAATGCCATGTGGCTCAGTGTGTGTGTGTGTGTGTGTGTGTGTGTGTGTGTGTGATTGAGCGTTCAGTCTAACCCCGGTCATCCCCCGCCCCGCCCAACCCAACAGGTACAATAGCATCCCATAATGCTCTGTCTGTGACCAAGAGCTGCGATGATGTCAGCCTGAGTCACATGATGTAAACAGGAAGAACTGGTTGTTGTTTTTTAAACAAAACTTTATTTATATTCATCCACATTGATCAGCAAACATGTTGCATTACAACACAAGCATTAACACAAACTAAATGATCAGAAACCTCATGAACTAGGTTCCAGAGCATGAATAAGTCCTACAGCAGCTTAAATGAACTATTAGAAGAACAGAGGGTGTCATGTGTGCTCTGCTCAGGACCGTAGAGCTCTACAGAGATCTACTCTCCCTCCTCTGGAGGACTAGAAGGTGGAGAATGAGCGAGTAGGATTATGTAGGATCCTCACCAACCCAGCAATAGATTATTTATTCCAGCTTCTACACATCTGTAGAAAAAGCTTCTTTCCTCAGGCCACCAGGATGTTGACCTCTGGCCTCTGACCTCTGTATATCCTCAGCCTTCATGTCCTCTGTGAATCCTTTACACTGCCCCGCACATTGCATATTTGCACTTGAGCGTGTGCAACATTTTATTGTATAGTTCGGCAGACAATTGTGACCTTTTTTTTTTACTGAAAAATTGCAAAGCCTACTGACACACTGGCCAATATACATTTTTGCATTTAATACAAATATTATACATATTGTTAATCTTGATTTTTGAATTTTGTCATTTATTTCAGCTCCTCCTCTGCTGACGTCAGGAGAAATCTAAACTCTTTTATGAAAGAAAACTGTAACAAGACCAAGAGTCTACTACAGCCACGATCATGGCTCTGTGAGGCTGTGAGCCACAGTGCTGCTTTGGGATCAATGCTTACGTCAGCCTACTAACATGCTCACAATGGCAATGCTGATGTTTAGCAAGTGTTCACCAGCTTAGGTTAACATTTCAGCATGCTAACATTTTGTAATTAGAACTAAACGCAAAGTACAGCTGAGGCTGATGAGAATGTCAAAGGCACAATGAATATCTACAAAATTTCACAGCAATCCATCCAACAGATATCTCAGTCTGGACCAAAGTGGTGGACCAACCAACCAACCAACCAACCAACCAACCAGCCAACCAACAGACTGATACTGCCATCCCTTAAGCCACGCTAAAACCAAGAGCACACACACTATTTCTCACAGTAAAAGGACATACAGTATATTCATAAATTCAGTGAGTGACTGATATCAGACTTCCTATATTCACATATTGGTAATTAAAGGTGCAGTGTATTTGGTGGTGATGTTGCAGATTGCAATAAACAGAAACTTCTCCCAGGGGCCAAGTGTATTGGAGAACTTCGGTGGCCCAACGTGAAAACGCGAACACTAGAGCTGTACTGTAGAAACATGGCGTCCAGCTCCATGAAGAGGACCCGCTCCCTATGTAGATACAAACGGCTCATTCTAAGGTAACGAAAACACGACGATTCTTATTTTCATTTGACTAAAGAAAACATAGTTATTAATATTATATTCCATTTCTGCCAATAGATCCCCTAAAAGCTACACACTGTTCTTTTAATCAGAGCAACATTGGGTGAAAAACAAAAAACAACCAGGTTGACTCAATGTGTCATAATCGGCTGCGGGTGTGTGAGTAATAACTCGGCACAACGAGGCAAAAAAGCAGCTCTGATGGTCAAGCAGCGACGTTACAGTCTGAAGGTTGAGGCTTCTATTTTCACCTCGGTACCATCAAGTTGATGTGACAACGGTAGCCTACCTTGGCTCTGCCTCTCTCTGTGTCTGTATTTGGGAGAAACCCTGAGAGTGTTTCTGCATGAATATATTTCTGTGGATGTCTGTGTATGCTCATATGAGAGTCTGTCAGCTAGTGTCTGTGAGGCCGTGTGTATGTGAACGAGTGCATGTAGGTGAATCAGCCATGCAGGCGGCCAGAAGCAGGCTAATCAGCTTCTATTAGCTTGTGTTCCCATTGGTCTTAATGAGATTAATGAGGGCCAGAGAGGCTGAGGATGTCCATCCTGATTGCTCCAGAACATGACCACAGGCCGAACAAGAGTCACTAACATCTCCACCATTAGTGCACTTATCATTATTATTACAAGAAGAAGACTAATGGAGTGTTTTTCTTAAATCTGCAGCATCTGCCTTCTACGAGGCTGTCGAGTCAGGAAGTGATGCTAAAGCCCTTTTACACACATCTAAATTCATAAAATATTCTAAGCTTCTCTGAAAATGCGCAATTTCAAAAAGTAAGGATTATCATCGCACACACACACACACACACACTCATACACACAATCACAGAGTACATCCTGGGCTGTTGGAATTAGGTCTCCTTTGCTCGACTGTCCATCTCTCTCTGCTCATATTCACGAGAAAAACTGACACAGTTATATTATGGATGCTTCAGTGGGACTTATATATCTTCACCTCACCTCTGTCTATTTACTGCTGCACTTTAGAGTTTGAAGATTTGAAGATTGCAAGTCATTTTCAAACACAATTTGGTAAAATACTATGCAGGATGTCAAAAAAAGACAAAATCTTAAATGATCCTGCACAAACAACAGACAAGAAAGGTCGTATTAATAAGTAGTGCTGTCCTCGACAAAGGAAATTCTTGTTGACTAACTCTCATTCCATTTTGTCGACTAATCAATTAGTTGATTTAACCGACAGATCCGTAAAACTGAGTTTCTCCACAAAGAATCACACAAAAGCACCACTTTAAGTCTCGTGTTTACCAGAGATGTACTCATAAGTTTCTTAGAAATAAGTCATTCAGCATGTAAAAAGCATAAAAAATGACAAAATGAACTAAAGAAATCTTAGTCGACTAAGACCAAAGCGACTAAGATTAGTCTTTTCAGGGATTTTCTTTATCAGGGTCAAAAAGGAATGAACTAAACTTAAAAAACGGATTGATTTTCATTTTCTATTTTTAAATACAAAAAATAAAATCACTAGAAGACAGAAACGAAAAAAAAAGCCTGTTTTTTCATATTCTGCAACCGGAAGTTGCGCAAGAGAGGACGGGGCTGTGTACGAGAGAAAAAAAAGCACGGTGCTGCTGTGTAACTGAAGGTGATGGACATGGATCAGTACGTAGTTTTTCGAAAAAATAAAAGAGTGTTTTCTCAGGGAAAAAGGCATGACTGCAGGAAAACTAACTTCGGTAAAGTTGGAAAGATATTGATAGATTCAAACTTATGTCTTCAAAGCTTTTGTAAATTGCATAACATTGGTGCTCATTTGGATTGATGTTGAATCTACAAGCAGTCTATTAACTTGCCACTTTCTACATGTTATCTTCTGTAAAATTCTTCCAAAAGAAAGGAAGACTGTCAATAATCCTACTTTGTCCTGGAGCACACAGTAGAACAGCAGCAGAGATGTGATTTGTATTGTCAGCCTCCCGCCTCTCTTCTACAGCATGTCTGCTTCCCTCATGTCTCTCCCGTTTGGCGTCCCTGCTCCTCTGTCTGCCTCTCTCTCTTTCTCTCTCTCTATATCTCTCTCATCTCCGGATATAGAGGTCTGTCCTGTGATATCATGTTTGACTTAATTGCTACTTGCTAATTATTAAGCTGATAAGTCTTGCCATTTAGTGTGCATGGTTGAAATATACACTATTCACAGTGTATATTTCTGCTGAATGTGATATATTATCCAGTATATTTTACATATAATTGAGTCAAACCTAATCTATTCACTCATTACCTACTGAGCATGAGGTACTCAGAGACTCCCATCAGAGTTTAATCTAGCAAGCATGATGAGCACAACCCAGGCAGGAGAGTGTCACCAAAAGTTCAACCTGTACAGAAGACGTGGTCAAGGAAAGGTTACAGTGATATGCACTAAATAAAGGGATCACTCTTTGCTTATTGCACAAAGGTTGTATGAAATGTCTTTGAGAACCTTTTCAAGAGAAAAACATCATCTTTTTATAGGACGTCCGGTTGTTGGCTGCTGGGTAAAGATTCTGTCTCTTATTACAGGAAGGTGAATTGTGCAAATAAACATCTTATCTAATGCTAAAACCACAGCTGTGATCAATTAGATTTGCTAAAATAGACACTGTATCTGTTGTAGATTGTGACATCCCACCTAAATAAGATGCCATACATTTTCACTTTTTTGCCAAAATATGGTCTCTTTTTCCAAAGCAGGACGAAGCAAATACTCTTTAACTATACCACCACCACTACCATGCAGAGGACATTAAGGTTTACGGAGGGCACGTTTTTCTGATGTATCAGACTAAAAAATGTAAACATTTAAAGAGTGATCAGAGAACAGGAGATTTGGATCTCTGGTGAATCAAGTCACACTGGTGCATTGTAATAAAACTATGTTTTTTATGTGGGTATATTATTGAAAACAAAGCTGACATACTATATACTACAGTGCAAGTCATAGGTTGACCCTGCAACTGTCAAAATGATGTGCAAAGTTGTTGAATGCAACTCTGTTGTTGTTGTTGTTGTTGTTGTTGTTGTAGAAAAAAAGAACTACCTATGTCTTGATATTTTCCTTATTTGTTCACCTTTGAGTGTGTCATCATGCCACTAACCAAAGAAAAATGAGAAAGGCTGTCTCGTTGAAGCTTTAATCCATTTTCTAAATTTAGTTTTTAGTTTGTTTATGGTTGATTTCACAAATTAACTGGTAACGTAGCCCCATTTGCGACCTAATTTAAACGTTAGTTTCACCCCCGGGCAATCATTTTATCTTTTGAGGCATACAGAAGAAGGCTGTGGGATTATGAAAACACATTTAAAGGTGCTATATTTAAAATTCAGGGCATTAATAGGCTACAGCAGCAAACAACTATTTGGTATGTAAAGATATAGTGGAATAATGGCATCCTGAGCAGAGAATGCTGTCTGTGTATAGTAATCCGAGCTTCTCTGTGCTTTGTTTACGTAGCCGGTCCGGCCAAGCATGCTTTTAGTGTCCCGGTTTGTGTGCCCACTGGCTAACTTATCGCCGCTGCTTTGCAGTGAGCTTGTACGGCAGTTACAGCTGATGACGACGTCCCGACCCACGGCGTCGTCACGGAAGAGTTACACCCTTCAGTTACCCCCAGGTTAACACAGTTCAGGTGACTTTGTTTGTACTCGTATGTAGATTTGTTAGCTGGTTAGCTCTATCAGCACTGTTGCCGTTATTTGCACTGTTAGCACCGTTAGCACGTTAGGAAAAGGAAAACACATACAGGTTTTGTAATTTGCACCAAGCGTACAAATAACAAATTGTTTTATATTTAAATCCATGTTTGATATTTTATATTTATCTCGGTATTCACCTGTTGAGCTTCCCTTCAACAGATTATATTATGATGACTAACACTGATGCTTTCTATCTCTTCTCGCTCTGTGGCAGCATCAGTCCAGTCAGCGTCTATCGATGGTTCAAGCGGCTGAGTTCGGCCTCCGTGCCTTCCTGTTCTCTCTACTGGTTTTCCAATCAAGCCCATATACGGTTCTAGCTAGCGTCTATTCTTAGTCGTGGATATTCATAATCCTGATGTCAAAACAGCGAGCACGGCCACAAACACAGTCGGTACTGGCTGACCACCAAGAGTTTACTAATCCAGAGTCGGTATTAAGACTGACGACCGCAGCGGCATCAGAGATCTGCCTCGCTGTAAAACGTAAATAGTCATGTGTACGGTGACACGGCTTCATCAGTCTGTAAGTGATGATACACACACACACACACACACACATTACTGCTGCTGATCAAAGCTGCTCAAGACAGCATGACTTCAATTAGCAGCTGAGTGAGTTTAAACATGTTAATAACAGATAAACAGCAAGTCTACTTCAAAACAGAGGATGAGAGAAAGGAAAAAGCAAATTCATCTCTGTATTTTTTTACATATTTGATTTAATAATTAATTATGTTAGTTTTATTTGTTTTCTTCATTTTTTTTCTTATGTTGAGGGGAGTGGTGCGGCTTCTTGACCTCTCCTGTCACATTTCTTATTTTATTTATTTATTTATTTATTTATTTACTTATTTATTTATATTTTATTGGATTTGGGATTTATTGGATTGAATTTTATGAAGTTTTATGTGTGCAAATAAAATAAAATAATTCATCTCTCCTCTTCATCCTTCCCTCCTGCTCTAATTCCACCCATCCTTCTCTCCTTCCCTCTCTTATCCTGTCCTCATTCTCCTCTCTCATCCGTCCGTCACCTACAATCTTAACCTCTCCTCTTCTCCCTCCTTCTGTCGTCCCCTTTTATTCTTACTCTCATTATCTCCTCCTTGTTCTCCTCGCGCTCCTCTGCCCTCTCTTGACCGCTCTCCTGTCCTCTGCTCTTTTCTCAATTTCCTGTCCCTCTCTTTTCTCTCTCCTGTCGAGAGCCTTCTCCTCGGATACTCCACAAGTCTCCATGGCCACAGTTGTCACGGCAGCGAGCTGTGCTGTATGTAAAACGAGGTGAAGGAGCAACATGATGAATATGAACACACAGCTAATACATATACAGTACATGCGTGGCAACTTATGGGCTGGAGGAAGCACACAGTAGCATCCTTTGAGTGACTGTACAAAATATCATTGGTCATGATGAATAATATGTTACCTGAAGCCATACGTAGGAAGCTTGTTATTTCTTTTTCCATTTGAGCCAAAGTCATTTTATTTCATTCCTATTTATATTTATCTATACATTATAAATATATTAGATTGTGTTTAATTTCAAATGAAAATTGCAACAAGTGGTATTTAAGCTGTCACACAAATTCAAACTTGATTAAAATTACATATTTTTGCAGAAAAACATCACTTCACATCACAAAATGTGTTCATTTATTTTTAAAATTATGAACAGTATGACAAATCTGAGGTAAATTCTACATTATTCCTACGCTAAGCATACATGTGATTCATCATGTCATCACCTGAGTTGCTCTTAAAGATTACTCTTACACTTTGCTTGATAAACGTGTCTTCTTCTAACTTTTTGACCAGCCCGGTCGCACTAAATGGCGTATCCGTGCAATAAGAACGCCTTTCTTGCTTTTGGCGTGTCATGTGTACACCATGTAGTCTGTACTGACTGCAATGTAAACGCATCTGCGTAAATATACTACGCTCAGAGCCAGTGACGTAGAACAAGAAGGGAGAAGGACTGTTTATGATACATGATACTTTCAATCAGGAAACCGGTGTCCCAAAGTGTTTGTTTTTATTTAGAACTTACGTTAGTGATGTTTGAGACGTGTTTTCCGTACTTCTGTTACTTAGTATACGTACTTATTTTAAACCCAACCAGAATCTGGGAACAAAATAATTGCCTGTCTAATCATTGTATTGCAACATAGACATAGTGACGTTGCAATGATCCTGGTAACCATTAATTATAAATAAGGATTTTTAAAATCCGAACAATATCTATGTATATCACATCAGGTTGCAACTTATTGGTGACAGGTTTTGTGAAGCTGCTTCTTTACAAGAAAAGCCTCTTTCACTGATTGAAAGCTTTGAATGTGAAGAGGCAGCAGGTGGTGTTTGGCCATCGTTACAACCTCGATAGCACAGCAAGGGAGTGCCGATCACAGAGCGTTTAAACTGTTTGGAACAGAAAGGTGAGACGTAAAACAAAACTCCAAACAGGAGAAACTCAGAAGTTATACAAGAGCCACAACACTACATACAAAGGAACATAGAGAGTCTTTCTCTTGAGTTGCATCCATGACTACATAGGTTGAGCCAATAAGTGGAGTAATAACTGAACGTAGTGATCGACTGAGGGAAGAAGACGGCCCTTCTGTCTGGAGCTCAATGGTTGGCCTAGTAATATAATGGGTCTGCAATATTTTATTGTAGGTAGCAGTAAAAGATATAAATGAGCGCAGGAACATACAACTCAAGTGTGTTATACTGAGCCAAAGAGGAGAATAAGATAATGGTGATAGAGGGAAAACCCGTTCATTTGAAATGCTAAAATAGCACCGTAAAAGAGAAGAGTAATTTTGTATTCCCTCTGTAGGCACTGTTAAGACTCTAAATCAATCCAGCCTTGCTTTTATAGAACAGTAAAATATTTTAAATTTCAATTCATATTTCAAATTCAAATATGTTCAGTTTCACTTTAAATTCTGGTTCTTGAGTTGCACAGCCAAGCATCCTGCTGTAAAGCAGAAAACCGCTGCACGCTTCAGAGAGATTTAAGTTCTCATCCATCCCACAAGCCATAAACCTGCTTAGCTGTAACAGATAATCTCCTCCTCATCATCATCATCATTTCCTGCTCATTCAATCTACTGCCACTTCCATTATTTTTGAACCGTTTCGTTTGAATAATATAAATTTGTTTGTGGTTTGAAACAGAACTGTAACATGTTCGCTGGTGCGTCATGAATCATGACAGTAAATCAAAAATCAATCCAGACAGTAACAACTCATACATCTACAGAAGGATTGAATGATGGGAAGTTATGCAGCATTGTTTTTAACAGATATCTTCAATGTTTGTGTTTCTTCTTACTTTATTCAATATTTGTTGCGATTTCTAAAGAAAACTAAAAAAAGTTGAAGTAAACATCCTTATAGCTCAATTTGAGTGAAAATTAGGGCTGCAACTAACTATTACTTTCATTGTCGATTAATCTATTGATTATTTTCTTGATTCATCGATTAGTTGTTTGGTCTATAAAACGTCAGAAAATGGTGAAAAATGTCGATTAGTGTTTCCCAAAGCCCAAGATGACGTCCTCAAATGTCTTGTTTTGTCCACAACTTCAAGATATTCAGTTTACTGTCATAGAGGAGTAAAGAAACCAGAAAATATTCACATTTAAGAAGCTGGAATCAGAGAATTTAGACTTTTTTTTTTCTTAAAAAATGACTCAAAACAATTAATCGATTATCAAAATAGTTGGCGATTAATTAGACAACTAATCGACAATAACAACAAATACATCCGCACTACAGAGTTATTGAATAATGAAGTGTTTGTCTTCTTACTTTATTTTTTTTTCTAAACAAAACAAAAAAAAAAGCTGAAGTAAACATCCAAACAGTTCAGTTTGTATTTTAAGACAGATGTTTTTTTCCCTTATTCACATCAAACACAACACCTGGCTGGTTCATGTAGAGTGTGGTTTACTAACCTGTGCCTCACTTTGGGCTTGAATGTGTGTAAAACTTTCTTTTTGCGTCGTCTTTTCATTGAAATCCAATCTAATGAGCTTCTCAGAAGACAGGGATTTGGGTCAAGTCCGGAAGAATACTGCGTTTTGAGTCCCTCGGTCTGGAGGACAAGGCTTAACGCTGCTAATGTCTGAACAAAATATTGGTTTTGGACTACAAAGCTTTAAAATGTGTGTGTGTGACTGTGTGAGACAGAGAGTAAGAGAGAGAGAGAGAGAGAGAGAGAGAGAGAGAGAGAGAGAGAGTGTGTGTGTGTTTGTGTCCCACATTCCCTGTGGGGTCTGTGGTCCCTGGACCTTTGGGTGCTAAGCAGTCTGTCCAACAGACCTCCTGACATCTGGGCATCTGTTACCCAACGGCCTAAAAAAACCTTTAAAGCCCCTGGGCTCCATTTAAAAAACACAAACACTTGCATAACGCTCAGACATGCCCACGCAAGTCTTGTTGGCCGTGTGTGTGTGTGTGTGTGTGCGTTTGTATTTCTATCCTGGTGGGGTCTATGACCTGACATATTACTCACTGCCGTGGGGACCGATCTTTCCCGTAGGGACCGATTCCCCATCCAGTGTTGACATATTCATTCAACCTGGGGCTATAAGTTAGCCAGTGTTCTAATAATCATACAACCTGAGTCTAGGCCTGTAGGCCTACATTAGCTGTGGTCTGATATGCATACAAACTGAGGCTATACGTTAGCTGTGGTCTGGTATCCATACAAACTGAGGCTTTAAGTTAGCAAGTGTTCTGATATTCATACAGACTGAGGCAACTGGTTTCTACTTAATCTCCTGCAGACAGAGTGCACGATCCACCAGGTTAAAGGGGCACTTACAGCGCCTGAGGGAGCATCACAATAAATGCTTATCCAGGCACATGGAATACATAAAACACCAAACCCAGGTAATAATGATGGGGCTGTGATTCTCAAATTCAAGAATAAATGATTTTATACAAAGACTCTGCCCTGTCTGGGGCCTATTACACATTATGTGAGTAGTGTAGTGCTCTTCTTGTGAACCTCATGTTCTGCAGATATGCTAATAAATGTGTCTGTCTGTGGTGTTTACCTCTCAGGAAGTTCAAACCAAGATGGGGAGACCTCATCACCACCAGAACTTTCATCCGACCTCCCTACACACTCTCACTCTCTGCTTGATGTAAGCATACAATATAGTTTTTAATGTTGACTAGGGATGGGTATTGTTAGGATTTTATCGATACTATTATTCTTACCGATACTATCTGAACTTTTTCATTAATAAAGGACTGCTTTTTAAAAAATATATTATTTTTAAAAAGAATATACTCAGAACGGAATTCTAGAGCAGCAATAGTAATTAAGTATATAAACTCAATAATATCTCACTGGAAACAAATGGATGCGGGTAAAGCAGGTGTAAATATCCCTTTTCTACATGTTTATGCTTGTTGAACTGGTGGTTTGATAGAGTACTCTTACTGGCTTTTTACTTGTGAATCTTTTATTTTACTTACAGTAACAAGCGTAGTTGTCATTAACTCAAGTAAAACGTTATCTTTCACTTCACCTGGTTCACTGTCTCCACTCCCAGGAGGACAGAGAGGAGAAACTGCAGCACCACCATAAATTACACCAAAACATATAAAACTACTGATAACATAATTGGTAAGAATATGACAAGCCTCCTAATAGTTTACCCAGCTAATTAGAAATGATCATAGTGAGTAAGTGTGCAGCTACACTGAGATTGCACTTTGTCTGAGATGTGGGTGTTTGAAGCAGAATATCAGCTTTCTTGATGAAATTACACATTTGATCAAATTAATACAGTAAGACTAATGATCACTGAATAATCTGATACATTGCTAGTCTATACCCCTGATTAGAGTTGGTCATTTGTGGAGGTCCACGCTGTGGAAAAGACACTAATGGCTTTCATAGAATCCGGTAAGATACCAAGAAAGTCGGAGTGTGTTGCCTGTATTAAGGCTTCACCAGAAGCACTTAACAAAAGAAGCTTGACAGCGGTGAAGTTCTATGTTAAGAATCGTATCAGCGTGGAAGTGCAAGAAGATGCAAAAATCATGTCTCTAGACCCTTCAGAAAGGGTGGATCCCATCAGGCTGCTTCCAGTCCCTGGTCCCTGCGGTGTAGCAAAAATAGGCGTGTGTGTGTGTGTGTGTGTGTGTGTGTGTGTGTGTGTGTGTCACAATTTACTGTTCATTAAAAGTGATATCATTCTGCCCCCCCCCCCGGGCGGTGTAACAGGAAAACGTCAGAAAAGCATTTTCTGGTGAGCGTTTCGCTCTCACCCACTGAAATAAATATTTCAGTCTTCTTCAATGAGAGTTTGAATTTAGCGGACCGTGTATTTGTAAGCATGTTTGCTGTAGTTATACTGAGAGTCTATATTTAACACATGATAATGATGAAGAGGAGTGACAGCTCAGAGCGGAAAGGAAATGACTCACAATGATGGGACTGCACTCTAATAGAGCGGTATGATCACAGATGTCCAGAGGCTACTCAACGGTGACACAAACACAAAGATATAGTGATTCAAATATCAATTTATGCAATCTAGAAAATTATAAAACATTCAACTGTAAAGAGGAGACTGGTGGGTACCCATAGAACCCATTTTCATTCACATATCTTGAGTTCAGAGATTAAGAGACCCCTTTGAAAATGGCCATGCCAGTTTTTCATCGCCAAAATTTAGACTAAATTTGGAGCATTATTCTTCGCAACAAGCATGACATGGTTGGTACCAATGGATTTCTTAGGTTTTTCTAGTTTCATATGATATCTGTACCTTCAGCTCAAATTTCTCTATTTATTATTAATCCCTGCTTATCCCAAAGTTTTACAAGAGTATATTTGAACATATCATGATAACGTTACAATTTACCTTCACCCAATGCTCATTTTACTGAATAGAGGATGAACGCATCATAATACAACTGGCACCTCCAGTTTAAAGTGTCAGTAGGCAGTATATTTTTGGCATCATTGGGCAAAAATTCCATAATAACCTTTCAGCATATTGTAATTCAAGTGTTCTGAGAGATAACTAGACTTCTGCACCTCATCATGGCTCTGTTTTCAGGCAAACACTGAATACACAATAAGAAACACCCATCACAAGTTACAAAAGCACAATTTGACACGTTCAGATTGTAGATTTTATCTAAAGAGTTGGAAAATCAAATGGAAAAGTTTTTTCTGTTTATAGTCAAGCAGAGAAGTCAAGCAGCTCCTCATTTAGAGCTGTAACTGCTGAATATTTTCTACTAACAACTCAATAAAAATGATCAAAATTCATCAAATGGTTGTGAATTAATTCAGTTTAGTGTGCTGCTCCCAGACACTTCAACAGGGCACACGGTTGCTGATACACACACATACAAAAATACACACTCTTCTCAATCCAATCCAACAACATTCAATAAACAGAGATTCATTATAACGGAGAAAAACGCAGCACACTGGCACATTTCAGAAGCTGTAACAAGAAAATGTTCAGTATTTTTTACTTGATTGATGACTTAACAAATTAGCCATCAAGTTCTGTTTTGTTATTGATATTTGAGGATTAACAAAAATACGCACACACACATATAATAGAGGACAACCTTGAACATACTGCAGTTCCTTTGTTAACAACACGGAGGGTTACCAAGTACATTTACACAAGATTCATGCATGAACCATCTTTCCTGCTCACGGTGTGGTAGCACAGTAAACACACACACACACACACGCACACACACCCCTGACAGTGGAAAGTGAGTGAGCTCCACTCACCAACAGGGAAAATGAAGCTTTAAGAACATTAACAATGGTCGTGTTCACATTCTCCCACCTACTCTCCATCCCTTTATGTCTCCATCCATCCAACATTGGGACGTTGATCAAAAGTCTCCTATAGATTTATTGCAATATAATCCATAACAAAGTAATAACAAAAAACTGTGTTATGTGTTTGTACATAATATAGTCTCATCTTTATTATCCACTCATATCCATATCCTCCTAATTTTAATGAACTCATTTTTAGGACTTGTTCTATTTGTGTCGAAGGCGAGTGCGTGGGCAGCGTGAGCACTTGTTATCTGATCACAGTGTAGAAAACACAGCCTGTTGTTCCAAGTAACGGAACACCAAGTCCCATTTAGTGGACATCTGGATGAAAAACAATGTGAGGACTTAATTAATAAGTTTATTAACCACTATGTTTCCTCATTCTGATTTTGGCCTGTGTTGGGTAGGATGATAATGGATAAAAGCCTCTCTCACAATGTGTGTAATTTTACACCTGAAATTCACTTGTGAAACTGTTCATATTTTTTATTATTCTAGTTGTTTGCTTTAATTAGATCAGGTTTTGATAGTGTTCTCTTTATTTGTTTAGTTTCATTGCTTTCTTGTTTAGTATATTCAGTTTTAGCGTAATTAGTATTCTGTTTTGTTTGTGAATTGGGTGACACTGTGGGCACCTGTCGTTATCTATGTATGTAAAGGACCAGCCAGCCCGTTCTCATTCCCAGAGCGTGATATCAACGCACAAGGCACCTTTAATGCCAGTATGAGACGCACCGGGCTTTTGATTAACTACAATGTAAACCCATCCGCGGCAACAGTAAACGCTCCAAGAAACTGGTGTGAAGATGTAGAGAGAGTGAAAGAGACACACAGGATGGGGTGGGAAGGAGGGCAGGTGGATGGGTCCAACAAACACAGGGCTTTCATCCAGGAGACCGCTGTTCGTGTCCCGTGCATTAAGTTTCACTTTCACTTTAAATTGAGCTGTTTGTTCGTGTCCCGTGTTCAAAATGTCAAGTCACATTTTCACTGTAAAACGTAATTTTAAGCCCAACCATGTTGTTTTTTCCTAAACATAACTATGTGGTTTTGTTGCCTAAACCTAAGCAAGTGATTTTATTTAATACACAACATTAAGCACGTGTTTACTGTTATCGAAAAGTGACACCAAGGGGTCATGACAAAACGTCAGTATGTGACGAGTTGGGATGTTGGACCAGCATGCACCTGGGTGGGCCTATGTTTTTATACCAGAGCAAGAGAGGCAGCGATAGCCATGAATTCTTTGTTCTTTCGTTTGCTTAGTTATTGGTGGAGAAATAAATCATAAGAAACACAGAAACTTTGCCTGGACAATGGCCTTTTTTGTCTGCGTATTGGTGCATCAGCGGCCCTTTGAATTAAGTCTGATTTAGATTTTTCTGACAAATGGCCACTACACTTTGAATAATACAATAAAACATTGACCCCTGAATAAAAAAACAAGCTGGGAATGTGTTAATTTCTTTTTTTATATCTTTATAACAGGAATAGCGAGACGTGTTCATTTTATGAGTTTTGCGATTCACAAGTGAGACGTGACCGTCTTCACCAACACCCAGAGCAATCTTTTAATAAAAATCCATCTCAGTATCCAAACATGTACCACAAACACACACAAACACACACACACACACACACACACACACACACACACACACACACGCTCACACATCATCCATGCTTTCCTGTGCCTGGCTGTTAATGAGAGGTCTTCACCTCACATACGGCACGCTCACATAAAGACGACTACATCATTTCTCACACCCACCCACACACACACACATACTGTATACACATAAAGATGGAGACATGCAGACACAAATTCATACAAAATGACAATTGGAAGCGAATGTATGTGTATCTATAGTGTGTTTGACTGTGTATATGTTTGTATCAACATACTGCCCTGAGGCTGACAACTTGCTAGGTCAACAACCAGTCACACGCTGCCCTAGTCTGATCACCAATACAATCAATTGATCTCTTTCTCTCTTCCCTTTTTCTCTCTCTTGTTATTTAGCTGCTTTAAAATGACAGCTGATACCCAGTACTGCAGAGTTGTAGTCAAGACCACCTAAACCGAGACCAAGTCATGACCAAGACCTTGAGGGGTTGAGTCAATTGAGTCAACCAAGTCAATGCCAAGACCAAAGCAGGACAAGACCGAGGACGAGTCAAGACCAAGACCAGACCAGTGTGAGTCCCACACTGCATGACCAGCCCAGTCGCAGAGCATTTTGTGAAATAGTCACAAAATTGAATGTATTGTTTCGTCTACATAGACACAAATTTCAATTGTTTTCGTGATGGTCAGCATGAATAACGTAATTGTAACCCGGGAAGTATAAAGAGCAGCGAACGCCACGTATGGAGGAGGACGGGTGTGTCAAAAACACAGGACTTTTTCCTAGGAGTCAGAGTTGATTCATTTGTAACGTACCTTCCGTACTTACGTTATGGCACTTCAGGTGTTTTTAAACTCAAACCGTGTCCTTTTCTTAAACCTAAGTAGTTTGTTGACTAAGCCTAACCAAGTCGATCGATTCCTAAACCTAACTGGGTCGTCTTATTTTGAAAAGACAGGAGTGGAAATTGACACATGCGTCACATGTTGCCGGACAGTCGTAGGAAAACGCACAAAAAATGCATTGTTGAAAGTCGTGCTGAGCATCATGAAATAAAAGGGAAATTTGTGTCTATGTACACAAATCCAATATATAATATTTCGTGACTATTTCACGAACTGCTGTGAGACTGTGTTGGCATGACACACTTACGATAAAATGTGGAACATGCAAACCAGAGGCACTCCTCAAATTAATCTGAAAGATCCACATTCCTGTAAAAACACCCACAGAAAATAAATGAAATTTCCTCTTCATTCACCTTTTTTTATTGCCATATAGTATATAACAATTTAGTGATATCCCCGCAGTTGTGGTCTTGAAATAAAATCCGAAGTCTTCTTTGTCTGAGTCCGAGACAAGACCGAGTAAAACTGCGGTTGATTCTGAGACGAGACAAGACCTTGAAAAAGTGGAGTACTACAACACTGCAATACTGTGACTAATATGACTGAACTCAGCATCACAATAAAATGTTTTTACAATATGTATCACAACGTAATATGTAAGCAGAATCACGTAAAATAATCAAACCGTTGTTCAGTCCCATGGGTTTTGTAAAATGTGTGATGGTGATATTGATCATCTCAATATGTTTTCACTAAAGGTCCGTAATATTAAATTATTTCCCAGCCCTCACTGTCCTTGTATTTCTTTACAAACACACATATGCAAAGAAAAAAACACGCCCACACACACACACTCACACTCACACACACACACACACTCACGCACTCACGTGCTTTGTGGAGCAGTGTGCTGCTTAGTGTGACTCTCATTTCCCTTCCTCTATAAACCTTTAATCCCAGACTGAGAGAAAAAATGACGCAACCTGACATTCTGTTCTCAGAGTCACACAAACGCCAACAAAAAATAAAAACACACACGTCATACATGATTGCAACACGTGCACGCATACACAAGTGTGTGCAGACTGTGCGTACAAGCTCTGCATATAAACAGTCATACTTTACTGTATGTATAGATGCACACAAGCACAAAAACACACATACATACACACACACACACACACAGCAGTTTGGGCATATGCATCGTCCTCTGAGGTCACAAACATGCAGTCTGTGCTTTGACTGTCTGACTCATAAACAACAACATATTTTCAAGAAAATGAAAAATAAGCAGTGAAAAATATTGTCAGTAAACTGAAACTAAATAAAAACTAAACCTTTAAGAAAAACTAAACTGAAATGATATTGCCTGGGTAAAAACTGATAAAAAAATAAATAAAATGAAAGTGAATGTAAATTCATCTTAGTTTTATATTTATTTTTAGCTATAATAAATAAGACTAAACATTATATATAGTCTATATAATATTATGGCCATTAAGTTCTCCAACCATGTATTATATATGTATGTAGCCACATACTGTACTTCTGATACATTATACCTGGACAAACTAAAACTACTGTAAAACTAAAACTGAAACTAAACCAAAACTAGCAAACACACCCTGAAAACTAACTAAAACTAAACTTAAATGTAATTGAAAAGTGAAAACTAAGAAAAAATAAAAACTAATTCAAAACTATTATAACCTTGGTTTGAACTGGCCTTAACCAAAGAAATTCTTAGTCGACTAACACTCACAACATTTAGTTGACTAATCGATTAGTTGATTTAATCAACTGCGTTTCTCCGCAAAGAATCACACAAAAGCACAACTTCAAATCTGTTGTTTACCAGAGATGTGCTCATACGTTTCTTAGAAGTAAGTCATTTAGCATGAAAAAAACATAAAAAACGTGTAAAGAAATCTTAATCGACTAAGACCAAAACGACTGATCAGTCGACTAATCGACTAAGGGGGGGGCAGCCCTGGTATGAACACACTCACACATACAGTAGAACTGAATGAACTCACTGCTGTACTGCTGTGTTGGATTACCCGGCCCACCTTACAGCATTCAGGTCTTATGATTGCTGTTATACAACCAACTCAAACAAAAAATGTTTCTGAATCACAGTGAGGAGAAGACAAAAGAATCACAACACCGTGTGCCCTGCTCTATTAATGCATTTGTTTTGTCCTCACTTTCAAGATGATAAACATAAGCTGCATGTCTGAAACATATATTCTTATTCATATTATTAAAAAAAAGCTACTTCACTTATGAAACACAGCAGGTACAGGAACAGTGAAGAACGGTTTTGAGGTACTTTTCTTGGGCTTGTTTCAAATTGCACTACATAATTATAGTGGACAAAAGCACATTTCAAAACCTTCTCCTGCAAAATGAATCCATTCAAGGCTAAAACAACCATCCAGGTTTAATATGCCGCAGTGACCTTGACTCATTTGATAATCGATTGAGAGACAAAACAGTCAGACCTTAAACCTACAAGGACTCTGAAATTTGTTCAAAATTGCAAACGCTGAAATTGGGCTGGAAGAATCACCATGGAGATTTAATTTTTGCAGGCAGGTTTATGAGAATCACATTTATATGTGAAGTGAATGAAATGAGGGTGAAGTGTGGATGTTTCGTGCTGTGTGCTTTGACTTGATGTCATGACTCCAGTACAGCCAGTGCTACAGAGTCTGCCGGTGCAGTTTTAATCAGAAAATGATCATTTTCTGATTAAAAAGACAGGCAGACTGTGTTACCATGCTTTCATATCCAAACCTGCATGAGCCAAAAGATGATTTACCCTTTGATCTCTGACTCATGCTGTTCATGTGAACGCTCTCCCACATGCAGTTAAAATGGACTCCAACAATGAGGACAGAATGAATACACAACCACTTCATCTTATACTCTGCGCAAGTCTGCTTATAATTATAAGTAATAGTCCCTCACATGCACCATTAGCACCGACAATACATTTTCTCACTATCACAGCTGTTCTCCTCACTTCATGCCTGGTTTCTATATACAGCAGGTGCTCAGATAGAGCTATAAGTAATGAGTCAATATCGTCTGTCCATATGAGCAAAACGATTATATTATTCATTGTGATTAAAAAATAATAATAATCTTGTGAGATCTAAAATGCCTCAGAATAGGGGTGTCACCGTGATATTTAAAAATGAAATATTGATATCATGTTAATAGTACACATATGATAATATTGTTTAAATTATCCAGCTCCTCTTATATCATTTTATATATACAGTTATGGTTACGGACTCTTTTTTGTCCACCTACACTCGTATTTTGAGTGTAATTCATTAGACAATAAAGAGACAAAACGTACAATAAACAAAGTTAAAGATTTTTTATTATTATTTCCTATAGATATCGTGATAATATCGTTATCATTAATTGTTTTGGCCAAGATAATCGTGTCGTGAAAATCTGATATCATGACAGCCCTAACTCAGAACATATCTTTTATTTTGAAAATCAAAAGGATGTTAGTAAAACAATGACTCAATAGAATAACGTGCATTTTATTTTAAATTATGTTATGTTTTTATTTTATATACTTTAGTTCATATTTCACCGTTATTATAGAGAGATTATCACAATATTAATGATGCCTTTTTTGTCTAATACCACCCGTTTCAGCGTATCTTCATACAGCGGTTCGTATCATATCTCACGAAAAGTTATTCCTCATTTTTTTGTGCATTTTGCAAGTGACGCACGTGTCAATTTCTGCTTGTTACATGCATACAGTCTTTTCAAAATAAACTTCCGTCTTCACAGGAAACAACTTTGTTAGGTTTAGGCAACAAAATTAATTAGTTAGGTTTAGGAAAAGATCGTGGTTTGGGTTAAAATAACTACTGAAGTGGGGTGTGTACAAACTACGGTGCATTACTGTTTGTAGGTATAGCTATGAACAGTGTATGAGAACATCCTGAGACAGTTTTCACTGACCTGACTGAGCATGTCCACTTTACATGCCTTTAAGCTGTTCACACACAAGCACTCCGCCTCTTATTCCTACACTCATACAGCAGATTCATATAGACTCCGATGGGATAAAGAGATGATCAGCAGTGTATGTTAGTCAGCTAGCGGTCAAAGGGGCCGTCATAAGTCTGCTAAATCACTAACCGGCTTAATAGGATATTAATCATTCTCCACTCTGCAACAGGAAGAGGAGGTGGCGGGGGAGAAAAAATAGAGGTGTGGTGAGTTAAATAGAGAAAATAGAGGAGAGAAGACGGAGAGGAAAACAAGAATGGAAAGCGTAGGACGAGACTGAGGCAGTTAAGTAGACGGATTTAGTAATGTGAGAGTAATGGAAGGATGAGGAGAGAGCATGACACCAGAGTGGGAGCAACACACAAAACAAAAGGTCACAAATAAGAAAACTGCAGGCCGCCGAGATCAATTTCAAATTGCTTCTTGCATGTTATATTTGGGATGACTTACGCTAGCGTGCAACAACAACATGAGCTGACAGAGACGTCACAAACACGTGCAGAATAACAAATGAATGAGGAGTCAAAATCAACTTCTATGTTTATATTTATTTCCTGTGTTGTGTGTGGTTGTTTTCATGTTAAAGTGATAGGGAATAACACAAGATTAGGGCACATTATTTTTTTATTGTATTGAAAATGTGTGAATTAATTTCCATTTATGTTACATATTTAAGAAAATAAAAGGGAAAATAAACCAATATTGCAAAATTCTAAGTTATCTTTTGATTTTATCAATACCATTTGCACTAATATTTGGTAGTTTTATTTATTTATTATTTATTTATTTATTTATTTATTTATTTATTTATTTATTTATTTATTTATTTATTTATTTATTTATTCATTTATGTATTTTTGCAGCATAATGGGGAACTCTGTTGCCGCTGTGGTTTCTCCCCATTTATTGCTCCACTTTTTCCACTTTTAACTGGAATCCTATTCAGAGCTGTATTACATGTTAACTGTAAACTGTAAAGTTTTTGATGAATCGGAACATCTGATTTAGTAATTATTTTTTGTGAAAATCGATTGAAACATAAAAATGTTGAACTTTTTGCAAGGAGCATTCAAATACAAGTCATGTGCAACTTGAAAGACTCCAGATTTACAACTGATGGAAAGTAGCTAAATCTGACACAGAGCATCTCTCCTTTTGTTTGATATATATATATATATAGATAGATAGATAGATAGATAGATAGACTCTCCCACTTGTAAGCTCCCGCCCTACATCTCTCTCCACCCATCCACCAATCCTCCATCCATCCCTCTCTCTTTCCCGCTCTCTCTCTCTCTCTCTCTCTCTCTCTCTCTCTCTGCAACCTCCACTCATTCACTGACGACTAATCCACTGCCCAGCTTAATCCTTCAACCTCCACACACACACACACACACACACACACACAACTCGTACACACACACACACTTTCTCTTACATAAAATAAAACAGATACTCAAACAGACGGTGGAACAGATCTCACTGACATTTCTTCACTGAAAACATTTACGAGTTCAGCAACATCCTTAAATAATATGTCAGGTTATCTCATATTCTATTTGTATGAATGATTAAAATTATTATCTAGAACACAGCGACAGAACTGGCGCTTAGCAAAAGGGCTCGAAAGGGTGCAGGTTGAAATGGGTCGTGTTTTATCAACTAGAGGTCACATGTAATTTACATTACTGGAGACATTTTTCTAAATCATCCCACACATATTTAGATTACTTTCTGAAGCTTCATGCAGCTCAGCTTGAAAATCAAGCATGAAGACATAAAGGTCATCAAACACAGTGAACATTTTTTTTTTTAATCATTGTTCCAGTTATTGTGTTCTTCGTGTGGTAAACCAGTTGGGAGCTCAGTAAAGTAAAGTATATGCAATTCATGTTTAATTAGGGGTGTAAGATGTTTTGCCCTCTCAAAGTAGTGTTATGATGCTGGATGTTACAAGGGCTGTGATAAATGCAAATACAGGTCAAACTGTTCTGATTGCATTAAAAAAGTAAACGTTTTTTAATCAGATTTTATGCATATGGTGGTGCATGTTCTGTATGCTATGACAGTTTTCCTAAAATTTGATTTTAAAAAATCACAATAGGGCCTATATTGTATTGCTAACAGTATCGCAATATATTGAATCGTAACCCCTGTATCATGATACGTATCGTGCCGCCAGATTGTTGCCAATACACTTAATTCTAAAACATATAAAAAGTTGTAGCATGAAATCTAATTAGCTAAGCAGCAAACGCCAGAATCCACAACTGACTTAATAATCATGGGAAGTGTATGAATATAATGTCATAAGAGTTGACACCAGAAAACAAATAACAAAACTGCTTTCTACTTGTTTTCATGGCGAGTTCATGTGAGGACTTATCTTAGCTGCCGTAGCTGAGCTGTCTCCCCCCAGTTGTCTATTTCTCTTCCTCTTTCCCATCCTTCGCTATGAAGGAGCCGATCAAACAACACCTACACGCTCTCTAAAAAAGGACGAAGCAGCAGTTGTGGAAATACTACTGAGGTGAAAACCTGTGTTCCCCAGAACGTGAATGGATTTTAAAAAACAAACTTATGGTCTAATATATGCTGTTAATGTTTTCTAAAGTTTCTAATAAGTCACACACAACTATGTTTGCTTACAGCAGCACATTGAAGTGGTGAATTTAACTTTATTTGGCACATTTTGGCTTAAATATGATGTTTGGAGCATGGCGGACAGAGAAGAGAAATACTTTTGAAATACTGGTTTTGAGTGGAGCATTCCTTTAACAATTTTCTATAACAGAAACTTCATTAGCTTTTCAAATTTAAGCAGAATTTGAGCACAATATTGTTAGACGTCTCATCTCTGAAGGCAGAAAAGAGCAGCGGGACATGTGACTTTCTATCTACTGAGACGCAAAAAGCTGCACAAACACACACACACACACACACACACACACACACATACTGTACATTGTGCAGTGAGCGATGACTTTGACGGCTTGAATAAACCCCATCTGTTGAGGGAACATGCTACATTTCTGTGTCCGTCTCTCACTATAAAACACAAACACACACACACACACGCACACACACACACACACACACACACACACACACACTCAATCCCCTATGAAGCTAAAAAGGTCTCTTGCTAGCCTCAAAGAAAAAAACTAATGTTTGCACTGTTTGACAAATTTTCTGAGGACATTGCTACACTTGCAGGATTAAACTACCCAAAAAATGATATACTGCTCTTTTTGCAACAAAATCTGCGGTGAAATGATTTTCGGTGAAGTAAATAAACCCACAAATTTACAAGAGCACAAGCTTTACTTGTACATACTTTTTATCTTAATTCTGGGTCCAATATTTATATGTCTTTGTTCTGTCTACTCTTCTTCTGACTACAAATACAACTCCTAGCTCGAGTAAGACATCAAAGCCGACCTTTTGGGGTTAAAGTTACTACTTTGTTATAATCGGAACAATGGTGGTAAAAAGAAACCAACGTTGACTGAAACAAAAGTGGCCCCCCGTAACAAAGACCCACATTTTATTGACCATAACGCCATCCCAACAACAATAAGAGAATCTAAAACTGTTGACCTAGCTAATAAACTACATGTGGATGATGGAAGTCTCTGACATGCTGCGTTCATGTCATATTGTTCCGACTGTAATTACGAGCAGCCAAAACGAGTGTTGGAGTTTTTACTCTGAGTTGGAGATATTGTGAATTTCTGACCGTCTTGACAAAAAAAGCTACACAAGTGTGAACAAACTAGAGGCATAAAAGCTGCAAAGTCACCGTTGCTAGCAATTATATTGAAGTAAAATCCAATCGTAACCCTAAATTAGTCTTTACAGCTAATTAAGAAAGAAGCTGAACACCATTTGTTTGTTTCTCGTTTCACTTGAACCTCTACAAATATGTAACACAACAAAACAATAGCTAATTTAGGGTGTTTATATGGTGTGACTTTAAAGCTAAAACATTTTGAAATTAATGTGTGAAGTCAGAACAATGGAGGTTTTCCCGTTCTGCCAATGTTGCCTGAATGCAACATAAGATAGTTAGTCATGAGCAAAATGTTCCTGATTCTGAAGACACGCCCACACAGGTGTTTACTGTTATTCTGGCTGATTAGACCTTTGCGCTGGTTGAAATGTGTCAGAGTTCTGCTGGGAATTAAAGGAACAGTGTGTAACAATTAGGGCGATCTATTGGCAGAAATGGAATAAAATATTAATAAGTATGTTTTCATTAGTGCATAATCACATGAAAATAAGAATTGTTGTGTTTTCGTTAGCTTATAATGAGACGTTTATATATCTTTCCACGGAGTCCAACATGTTGCACCACCATGTTTCTACAGTATCCCAGAACGGACAAACCAAACTCTGGTAACTTTTCCTGCTTGGGCCGGAGTCGATAATGTTACTCGCTCCCATCACTGTCGCTCTCTCTCTCTCTTGCTTCACCACTCACTTCCCTCATACACACACACTCTACGCACTCTACTCTTACAACAACTGGCCCTGGAGAGCCACTGGCTTTTTCCTTGTCGTTAAATTGCTTTGCTGTATATTTCAACAAGAACATCACTTGAGTGTAAGGCGTAATCAAATCTGAGTTGTATTCATACATTGCATTGTATTCAATGATAATGATTATTATTTTGTTAATAGTTAAATGATGTCAAATTACACTGCAATTATGGAGGCAGGCAAACAAACTGCTTTTCATCTCTCGCTGCCTCTCTGTCTTCTCACCTCTCACTCCACGGGGATCTGCTGTGACACACAGAGGGATGACCCGCTGGGTGTGTGTGGTGTGTGTGTGTATGTGTGTGCGCACCAGGAATTGTGTGTGTCAATTTAACAATGAAACCCGACACATCCATCAAAATATTGTCGGGAAAGCCCTCTGACGCAACCGACACGTCAAGCCAATCACACTCATGCAAAGGTGTTGTGTCTAGCCTTTGTGTGTCATCTGATGACAAACGGAGGCATGAGCAGCGAGCAGCACGGAGCATGTGGGAAAAAACTAAACTGTCTGCATGGCTTGATACCACTAGGGTTAAGTAAGAATATATGACGCCATCTCTTTTATTCAAACAAATTTGAGTGCTGTGGCGATGACGTGCAAAACCAAGCCTGTTCTCACTGCTCATAAGTGCACGTTGTTTCACACCAGTAAAATAAAAAGGCACCTTTTTTAAATTCAATTTTTGCTGATCTCCCTATTTCCACTGCTTTTAATGTGTATGTATTATACGCATACAGATATTTCAGGTTATGAAAAAGCCCCAAAACATTATCACAATGTGTTTTTTTTGTCTTTTCACAATCCCATTCAGCTTAACACACATTTTTGGCAAACGTGTTACCCCTAAACCAAACCCTTGAAATCTCTCTAATACGCCATCACACAGTATATCCTGCTGTCATGGACATTTTACAACAACTCGGATATACACTAGGGTGCAAAACCGAACTGTAAAAAAACAAACCATTCAATGACGTACAAACCGAACCCTGGGCTTGTTGAACCATTGCACCTCTATTAAATACAGGCCTACTAATTATTTGATGAAGTGCCAGAGACATAGAAGAGGCAATTATCTGAACATAGACCTACTTGACCATTAAGTAGACTGCATATTTCATGTATAAAATCTGTGTTTCAGCTTCATATATTATGGAAATATCATTAATTAATATCAACACACACATTGGAAACGGTTGTTTCAAAAACCGTGGGCTTGTTGAACTGTTGCACCACTAATATGTATATATAGCAGTAGTGTGAAATGAGGGATGTACAATATATGTCAGCAAATCCCCGTTTATCCATTACATCCCAAAGCCTTGTTTGTGTATTTCCCAGCGCCACTCACCAGTTCTTGGTTGGTAGAGTTGGAGTCGTCTCCGGGGAAGGGGATGTAGATGGCTAAGGCCACACAGTTGGCAAAAATAGACAGCAGTATAAAGATATCAAATGGTCTGGAAAAAAGAAAACTGTTAAGGATCACAGTTGTCTCATTATAAATATATACAATAATATCAGGGTTTGGGAAGTTAGTGAATCCTTAGACATAGCAGAGCTTCATACATTTAAGTTGATTAAGTTGTGCTTATTTACATTGTGTATATTTTCGGTGAAACCTTGCATTTTGTCAATAGTCTCCTTATTTTCCTTATCTTTCTCACTGTGGTAGAGAAACTAGTGAGTTATTAAATAAAATAACACACCTAAGTAATATAATAATGCAATTAAAGCACTTGATAACAATCAGAGAAGGCTTAAAGCCTGCGGCAGATTCTTAAAAAATATAAAAATTCAGCTAATAAAGAAAAAATATATAAATTAATAAAAAGTCAAAGGGTTCCATTATTTATTAATTTACTAATTCATTCATTCATTAATCAATCAAACTATCTCATGAAATCATCTATTAACCCAACTGATCATCTAACATTTAATTTAATCTTTCGCACAAAGCTACCGTCTATGTATTTAAAGTTCAGCACTTGCAGCCTACAGGCTGTTTCCATTATAACAATAAAGTTATGGTCCATTATTTTACTGGCAGATTAAGTTCATTTAAAGACACATTCATTCATTAAACTCCCAACCATCCACCCTCTAAGCTATGAAGCAATCTATCCATAGAAACAAGCCTAATCCATGCAGACACCCGAGCATCTGCTATCCATCCATCCAAGCAGAGCCTCTGAAGGCTAAAGGATACTTCCACTCCACCAGGCTGATGCAGGCCCTTCGGATGGGGTTGTTGAGGGTGAGGCAGAACAGAGCTCTGGGTGGCCTGCTGTTGGTAGACCCTCCCTGCTTTTTGCTTTTGGCGTACTGCTGCCTCTTCCTCTGCGCCAGTGAGCCCACAGGAGCTGATCCAGTGGTGCAAACTGGGGGCTGTATACTTATGTCAGGCTTTTCCTCATCGCCGCCCTGCGCTTCGCGAGCAGCGTTAATGGCGGCATGCCAAGCGAGGACCGGGCTGACACCGGAACCAGTGCCATCGGAGGGCTGAACGCCACTTTTGGCCCCGAGGAGGCCGCAAGAGGAGCCGACGGGCTTGCCGGTGCTGGGCGGGGCCTGCAGGGACTCAGGTGGATGGAGCTGGTGCAGACGGGTGTGGCTTTCCGACCAGAGAACTGAGGCGTCAGGGGGGGGAGTGGTCCTTTTGTTGCTGGCATACTGTGCCCCTGGAGGGAGACGGTGGGAAACAAAGACAAAATGGTTATACATTGTGAGAGTATGAACAAAAACATCACATTCACGTGCAACAGCTGTTGTGTGTCAGTGCATTTCAGGAAACTAGCTTTGTATAGCATTTCTGATTGTACTTAGTCATTGTTACGTAAATTGCTCTCTGCCACTTTGTTGTTTTTGATGCACCAAATGATGATACTTTGGGGCACCAAATTCTACACATAGCAGCTTTAAAACTCAAAATTATAGGTGCCATTTACCACAGATTTAATGTTATATAAATTGTTTTAGAGTTGGCCTATAGGGACGTAACAATACGGTAATAATTATAAAGGACTTTCCAAACAAGGGGGACGAAATTATTTCAAGAAGAGTTCAAATAAAGTGCAATAACAAGTCATAATGTTGCATGAGAACACCGACATAAAGAGCAAAATCAACAGCGTTATACATTTTTGATAAAGATCCTATAAATAAATAATAAAAATGCTCTCATGTGGACTATCTAAGGAATGAAAACATTACCTCAAATAAATATTTTTTGCATGACTATACAGTGTATATATTGATACAGATATATCTGCAATAAGCTGATATCTGCTGACAATATTGTCATCAATATCATGAATTCATCAATCGGCCTAAATTCTGCAATGACACCTTCAATCAGTACTTTTTCATGTAGTTTTGGAAGCAATGAGTAACTAGAAAATACGAACCTCAACATAAATCACACAACAAGAGTAACAATATCAGGTAACACACAACAAGCACAAACACTCAACTATACAGCCGGTACTGTTTTACAACAAAAGGGGAAAGAGAAGCAAAGAAACAAACATTGATGAGTCTCACTTTCTCTATACAGAGTGCTCATGCTGCAAGTTAAAGAGGACATATCGTGTTCATTTTCAGGTTCATACTTGTATTTTGGGTTTCTATACTAGAACATGTTGATATGCTTTAATGTTCAAAAAACACATTATTTTTCTCATCCTGTCTGTCTGAATATACCTGTATTCATGCTCTGTCTGAAACGCTCCGTTTTAGTACATTTCAACGGAACGGCAACGGAATTGCGTTGCTAGGAAACAGCTTGGGTCCATGTTTACTTCCCGTCAGCGGATGTCATTCACATACACTGCAACAGGAAATAAACTGAGACACATTTAGTATGTTTACGTTTAAAACTGTGAAATGGTCTAAATATTGTAGATTTGTGACATCACAATGGACAGAAATCCTATAACGGCTTCTTTCAAACACACAGTTTCTGAAAACAGACAGTGTATTTCTCTATGGATTGAGTGTTTTGATACTTCCACAGTATTTATATATCACTTAAACCTGCTTTATAATATAAAGACCTGAAAATCTCACTTTTTACAATATTGGACCTTTAAGGCATAATGTGGGTAGCCTATAATTCAGTTTAAAATGACAGTTTTTTAATTTCTGTGAGCAGAGAAGTGCCTGAATTTCATTTAGGCAAACTAGAAAAAATATAAGAGCTTTCAATTAAGGGACTGGCAATTCATTTTGTAATTTAAATGCAGATAAAAGCTGTGTAATTTCACATTAAAGCTCTGCCTTGTACAACTTTATACGTGCTGAAAATGTATGTAACTGTTCCCCGGGCAGAAAAGTGAGAAGAAGAAGACAAAGAAGAAGATGATGAAGCTTGGTTCGAGGTTTGAAAGAGTGTGGAAGAGAAAGAGAGAGAGAGAGAGAGAGAGAGAGAGAGAGCAGGACAGCCTGCCTTAATGAGAGAGAGTGAGAGTCATTAAAATCGATGCAAACCACGAGTGAAAAAGACAGTGCCCTTGACACAGTCACTTTGGTTCACTGCAGCTCAACAGCAGAATCACAGCAGAGACTATACTGTAACGGCTAACCAGCATTACGTGTCTTTCAACTAAAAGAGATGATCAAATCCAAAACACTTTATCAGAATATCTTAAAAGCACCATAACTCTTAAGAATGAATGAAAGACACACAGAGAGAAAGATGAATGAAGTGTCTCATGAACAACTGGTGGAAAGTGTAAATAAATGGGCAATTACACACCAAAGCAAAGCAGAAATTTAAAAACTATTGATTATAGAAAGTTGCCACCAAATCTCTGATCTGTT